>NC_056725.1:130214831-130329831 GCF_019279795.1 Protopterus annectens | reverse complement strand
GTGCAGTAGTGGTTCACGAGACTGTTCAGCCTCCAGCTGGTCATGCAGAACCTACTACCCGGGATTAAACACCTAACCGTGATGCACGGCTCCCCACATGCATTATCGAGAATATATACTTTACACATTCGCATAGTGGCATTTGGATATAGGGTGATTAAGTCGCTGACATAAGCAGGGTACCTCCTGTACCACTTTGTGAGGGACAGTCCCTGTTTGGGCAGGTGTGTCCTGACCAAAAATAATACAATGGCAAATGTCCTGTGATTGTAGGAAATAATTATATACCATATTTCATGTAACAGTTGCATAAAACAGTTATTTCTGTATGTAAAATACATAAAGTTTACAAGAAACAGAATAAGCAACTAAACTGCTACAAGAATAAGCTCTCATCTAGGAAAATAAGTAAAGTTCTAAACCCTGTACTGACCGAGGGTATGTGTCAGCCTGTAAAATCTGATGTGTGTCCTGAAAATGCCCCACTTTGTCCATTAGAAAAGGTGTCAACCCTAGACGTAAGCAGGTATGCAAGCGGGTAGTTGGCGGTGATTAAACGGTATGTAGAATATAAAAATGTATGTAGGTGTAGATGCATGTGTATGTACAGACCGACATATATGGAGAGAGATATAAAGATATGCACACACACACACACACACACACACATATATATATATATATAGATATGTAGTAATGAAGAATGAACATGGTCACAATATAGCAGTCACAACGAATGTTAAGGGAAACAGCAGCGGAACCAGCCGTAATATTTAGTGCTGTTATATATCAGGATGGCCAGAGGTGACACTTCTGCATCCTCAACCACAGGTAGGACGATAAAAGTGGAACAAATGATGTCCTCATGCTAAGTTTGACTTTCAACTAGGTACAGGGCAGTCCTGGTCCCCAGTTGGACAAGCCTAAACCCGGATGACCACATGAACACCCTGACAATCAAATACACGTATGTGCCAGGACTACAGGCTTAGGAGGTTTGAATATACTTTTAGTGACTCAACATGCAGAAAGGGTCCAGAGCGGTACTGAATGGCGCATATGTAGTACTGCAGTTTTCCCAACAGGAAAATGGAGGCGTACTGTGTTAGTGAAGTGTTGAGTCGTGTGTTCGGGTAACTATGAACCATGGATATACATATAAATGAAGCAGAAGACCAATAGTGTAGTGGTTAGAGCATCCGACTATTGAGCAGACGTTGCCGGTTCGACTGCAGCACACAGAATTTATGACGCATAGTCCGTATACGAACAAATCCTGCTAATTTTATGCTGTATAACAATATACAGCCAATAAAATGTGAACTGAGGTGACGTAGCACAGTAATAATGTAGACGGATTTTGAGTGACGTGAATCGGCGGTTAAACAAAAAAATGCAGCTGACAAGTGTTGTATTCACCATTTGTCCAACTGCCCTTGTTTCGGACAGCAACACAATATATCGTGTCGGCCAGGACTGACGGCAGGACCCTACACATCACAATCAATGTAATTTACCACTAAGCCACTGCAGTTATACCTAAAGTTGATGCTATCAGAAACATAGCAGACAGCACAGACATTTAACAGTATGATCAAAGAAATGAAATCATATTGATGTGTATAGGTGCGTATTTACACACACACACACACACACACACACACACACACACACACACACACACACACATACATACATATATATATATATATATATATATATATATATATATATATATATATATATACATATGTACATACATATAGGGTAACCACCTGTCACACTTTGCAAGGGACTGTCCCTCATTGGCCAGTTGTGTCCTGTACACTTAGTGTCAAATGGCAGATGCCCTCATCTTTAATGACATAAATATGTCCTATATTTATGTAATAGTTGAATAAAGACGTTATTCTGTATCAGAAACACCTAAATGTCATACACAACTGAATAAGCAACTAAAATGCTACAATAAGAAGCTGTCAATTATGCATAAATTTGATTACCTGTCATTTATAAGAAGCTGTCAATTAGGCATAAATGTGATTTCCTGTCATTTGTACTGTTTGTGGTATGTGTCTGCCTGCAAAACCTGACATTTGTGCAAGATAAGTTGTCCCACTTTGGCCATTTGAAAGGGTGGCAACTATATATATATATATATATATATATATATACATATATATGTATATATATATATATATATATATATATATATATATATATATATATATATATATAGATATAGATATACACACACACACACACACACAGAATGAGAAAGCAATCATAATGACTGCGAAGGGATATAGCTGGACAGAGGTGGCCAAAGTCCCTGCATCTCTAACCACAGGTAGGATGCTAACAGTGGGAATAACCTTGTCCATGTGCTAAATCTGACATTCACACGGGTACAGGGCTGTCCCAGTCCCCAGTTGGACAAGCCTAAACCCGGATGACCACATGAACACCCTGACAATCAAATACACATATGTGCCAGGACTATAGGCTTTGGAGTTTTGAATATCCTCGGAGTGAGTCAACGGCATGGGTCCAGAGCAGTAGGGAAAAGGGAATAGCGAATGTATAGTAGTGCAGTTTTCCCAACAGGTAAATGGATGATTGCTGTGTAAGTGAAGTGTTGAGGCATGTGTTCGGGTAACTATGAACCATGGGTGATACATATCAATGAGGCAGAACACCAATAGTGCCGTGGTTAGAGCATCCGCCCAACGAAAAGCCATTAACGGTTCAAGTTCGTCTATAGCACATATCATTTTCCTTGTGGAATGATTGTCGCTCTGCTGTAAAGCCAACATTTAAATATGTCAAAGTGAACATATGTATCGCCTGGGGCTATTAACAAGAACCCATCAATCAAAGTGGTACTGTCATAATGAATAAGGCACAAGTAAGCACAAATGAGCTGCAGGAAACATATGTAAGGCACAGTAAGCATAGGCAATTGTGCCTGCGTGGGTGTAAGCAGCTCCCAGCATAGGAAATGTAAGTTTGTATGTACAGATGTACTATATATACACACACACATATATATATATATATATATATATATATATATATATATATATATATATATATATATATGTGCACACACACACAAACACACACACACACATATATATATGTGTGTATAGATACATGTCTACATACATTATTTATATATATATACATATATATATATATATATATATATATATATATATATATATATATATATATATATATATATATATATATATAGAATGAACGTCGTAACAATACAGCTTACACAAGGGATGTGAAGGAAATCGAGAGCAAGTATGGTATTATACAGTGTTGTCAGCATATGTCATAAAAAGCTGCACAGGTGTGAGCAGAGCACCGCCACTCATAATACAGCATGGTTTTACCAGTGGCAATATCATCGTTGAATTGCTAAGTCTACTTTACACACAGATGGAATGTAGGCCATGCTGGGCCCACCAAAACTTTTTAAATGCAAATAGCTGTACCCATAACACAAGGAAACGCACGTATTTGGAAATATACATGGCGGGAGACCCTGTGAATACACGAAGTGGGACAAAATTTGTGTAGGGCCCCAAATGCTCTGGAGAGGGCAATGTGTAAAGGTGTGTTATGGCTGCGATAACAAGTGGATAATGGATGTTACGCATGTAAATTCAACACGGGTGGGATGGAGGAATTATGGGTATGCAATTATGGGTCCAGGTGTGTCAGTGTTGGCTGGGCTGGTTCTTATGGATCGCCCCATGGAGGTCAGCTAGTTTGTAATAGGTATATGTGCATACACACATGCAGACAACAATATGTTGCAGTACATTCTCTGTAACACACGTATTCCATTTGTTGACATATATAATATGAATGTGCACATACAAACATCGACAGCAGATGGACTAATAAGCTGTGCAGAAGAGGGACGGGTGGAATCACACAGTATCGCATTCAAATTACCATCAGTAATCTGTACATGAGCAAATTGTGACATCTGTCCACTGTATAACGTGCTAAATACCGATTACAAGATAACTGGAGTGAAGTGTCAGTGTCACACTGAGTAAGGCACTAGTATGTTGGTGAAACATATATAAACACCATTACGCATGTGTAAGTGCGTATGAGCGGGGAATGTATTGGTCTACAGACACACACATGTATATATATATATATATATATATATATATATATATATATATATATATATATATATATATATATATATATATATATATATATATATATATATATATATATATATAGATACGCACACAAATAGATGTATAGATATATATATATCTAGACAGCAGGATATGAATATACATGTATGCATACATATGCAGATATATCTGTATATATCAATGTGCATATATATATGTTATATTAAATATACACATGTATATGCCTAGGTTATGTTACAGCAGTTATGGGTAACATATGTTCCGACCGGGCATATGTTGGTGGGAGGTCCAATAAACAAACATCTACCTTACACCCACCCACCCCTGCTAGGCCGCTGAGACATACAGACATGCAGTAAAGGTAAATCTACCACTGCTTCCAAGACCACCGGCAGCAAACTACCAGTGGGGGAGATCTACAAGTTCTACACTTTAAACATGGACAGCGATGTCTCTTGTGGGACACCAATAATTCTGTTCTTCTAGGCAAGCCCAGTAATGACTGATGTGACCAGGATGTATCTGTACACGGAACAGTAGACTGTGCAAGCCTGGTATCACATGGGTTGACGCAACGTGCGACATGTATCCCGACATGGGGAGAGTGGGCAGTGTGTAGGGGTGTGTTCATACCCCACCTGTGCTCACAGTAAGGATGAGTGCTGTAGAGGAGTGTCAGGTAGCGGAACTGTGGTTATGCGATTATGGGCCTAGGCGTGTAGGTGTTGGTTTGCAGAGACGTATTAGGACCGCCCCGTGGATCTACATAATATTCTGATGTGGGTATAGCAGCTGTCTATACCTCCCAAACTTTAAGAGCACATCTACTGGATAGTCTGTAAATCATTGGGGGAATACATAGGGACCATATCATTGACCTGTCCCCGATTACCATGGACGTCCATGATTACAAATCGTAATCTAACACAGTCCCAACTAAACCCCCTAGAACTAGTGATATTAGGACAGGTTGCGAAATGCACGTAATGAATAATGACAACATGTAAGAATCATAAACAGCATGTACCTCAGACAATAATGTGTATGTATACATATGCTCTGGCACTGTCAATGTGTCAGGTTAATAGCACCAAACATCGAAATGTGTCCCTGTGGGTTTTATGCAGTGTCCCTGATTCAGTGATCACTCTTCCCCATTCGTATGAGAGGTCTTCTAGTGACGGAAAGTGCATATTCCGCCGACTAACTTAGAAAGATGATAGAACAATAGGTTGGGGTTAACACCTGTCCACCTTTACGAGGGACACTACCCTTTGGGCAGGTGTGCCCTGCAAAATAAATGGATTTATGGCAAATGTCCTGTGATTTAGGGCAAATAATTCCTAAATTTTATGTTGTAGTTGCATAAAACAATTATTTTGTATCTGGAACACATACATGTTATAAGGAACAGTATAAGCAACTATAATGCTACAAGAATACTCTTTTATTTAGACAAATCAGTAAAGTACTCTCCTTTCTAATGGCTGGGGGTATGTGTTGCCCTGCAAATTCTGACATCTCTACATACAGGTCCTATAGGGTTGCAACCTTTCCAAATGGCCAAAGTGGGACATGTTCTGTAGAAATGTCAGACTTTCCAGGACGAAACATACCTACAGCTGTGCATAGTACAGAATTATATTTATTTGCACAAATAAATGTTAGTCTAGTAACATTTTAATTGCTTATGCTACTTCACATAACATATAGAAGTGTCATACATAAAATAACTGTTCCATGTAACTATTAAAGAAACGTAGAATATAATATTGTCCTGTAATTAGGACATTTGCTATGTCTTGATTATTTCCGCAGGACACAACTGCCGAAAGAGGGACTGTCCCTCGCAAAGTGGGACAGGTGTTAACCCTAAAGCCCCACCTTGGACAATTTACAAGGTGGCAAACCTACAATAGGTATGCACTAGCATGACTCGGCAGATGGATGTGGCTCCCAAGAGCCAATTACTTGTGTGTATTGAAGAGTATCAGTACCCATGTATCACCAGAAGAGAGCAGATTGTATGAGGAACACACAAATAAAATGATTAATTCACTAGACAGGCCACCGATACAGTACAGTCGAACGCCATTCCATCGCCTCATGGGCAGCCACTCCCGATACTGTAGTCATGTAGGCCGATGTAATAGGTATCACAAGGTAATATTGTGGTCGTTGCTCCCACCCAGGGGTGTGAGTGACACATGCAAGCAACAATGTTGGTGCATGTGCAAGTGCGTGAACGAGCGGCTGTAAGCATGATTGGCGACCAGTATGTGAGTATTGCACTGGTAAAGACATGTAGAGGCTGACCGAGTGTAAGAAGTTGTAACCAGAGTTCAGCAGTGCTTAACACTGTGCAAACCCAAGCACAACTGCTCCAAACTGCTTTAATGTGCCTTACTCCATCCATATCCAATGGGCATGTTCTGCCCTGCAAGCAAATGAAAGTCCTTTGCAAGGGTTGGAACCAGGACCCTGCACACACAGCTAATGTGAATTACCAATACGCCATGGAAGATATATAGACTACGGACAGTAACACAAACATATCATACAGTGCAGTCATTCAGCAATATAGGAATGTACCGTCAGATAAGTCCAGACCACTGGTATTTGCAGACCTGGTCTTCATGTGTTTAAGTGTGTGAGCATGGCCAGTATGACCATTCAGTATGTAGTTGACTGACATTGCCATCATACTGTCAAGTGTGTGAGCATGGCCAGTATGGCAGCTGTATCGCATGTGGTACATGTCTAGGTAGTCTGTAATGTGGTGCTGACCTTTGTGTTGTACACTGACAGGTGGCATGTTGTGTTTGCAGGGTATCCATCGGTCATGTGGCATTGACTGTTGCTCCATTTCTGCATAGTGGGGGGATGCCCAACTGTATCTACATTCCTACACAGGAGGGGGGGCACACCTGACTGTTGGTATATATGTACGTTGGACGGGGTGCACACCTGACACATATACACATATGCTAGTACTGTAATGGTATGTCAGGCACTCCATTTCAGTGTGTAGACCTACCTATTGTGCTGGCTAGAGGCATACCGGTGTACTACATATCTTAGCTTTAATTACCAACATATTAGTGACTGACTTCCTAGCCTTCAAAACCTACATCCAACTGCCTGGCCTGCTGTAGTCTGTCTGTGTGGGGTTGTGGGATGGGTTACCCATAGGGCACATTCAGAGGCCATAGTTCAGCATTTGTTTGTGCCGGTCTACACCTGTCCAGCTGGTTGAGACTTTTGTGGGCTGTATGGACACACATGATGCTCAGTCCATTGCCCGCAGTGGGTTATGACATCCTGTGTACTACTGGCTACTATGGTGACCCACGTATGTGCTACAGATGTCATGGTGCCACTATGGATGTCTACTGTCTGCTGCCTTAACACTCTGCCACCAAATTCCCTTGCATGCTCACATACATACCGTAGCTACAGGTAACAACACATTCTAATACAACTGCCAATTAGTAGGTTGATTGACTTACCTTGAGGGTGTGTCAGACCTGAGGATGGCGCTGGAGGGCTTCCTATGTCGGATGCACATAGTGCACTCCCTATACATGGCTGAGCACAGGTACTGCCATTTTTGGCATCCCTTTTACTGTCTGTGCGAGTCAGAGAGGGTGACATTCCCTGGGTCCCTACTGTGTCAGTGCATATGCTATGCGTTGTCTCTTTGCCAAGGCCAGGTCATACTGGGCACGCCTCCTTCCACCTACTGGGTCCGGCTCAGGTTGTTCCTCCTCTGAGTCACTCTGTGCCTGTACAGGCCTTGGCTTTGCTGGGGGGGCTGTGTGGCCCTGCCCCATGCTATTCCTGCTGCAGCTGTTTCCGCAGGATCATATGGTGTAGCATAGCACATACCATAACAATTTAGGTGCATGTAGCCAGATGAGTCCAGACACCAGAACCGTAACCTGAGCATCCCAAACACATGCTCTATTATATGTTTGGTCTGTGCGTGTGCCTCATTATGGCATTGTTGTTCAGGTGTGTGTGCATTTCTGATGGGTGTCATCAGCCACGGCTCCAGTGGGTACCCAGCATCCCGCACTAGATGACCGTAGGGGATGTCCATATTGGCAAAGCTGTGGTACAGCTGCATCAGATGCCACATATCGAAATTGTCATAGCTTCCATGGCAGCCAGCACACACATTCAGTATAATGCCTGGGCATTGCATACAACCTGGCAGTTGATGGAGGGGATACCCCTATGGTTAATGTAGGCCCTACCCTGCTCACCAGGTGGTGGTTTGATGCGTACGTGCGTGCAGGCTATAGCACCCACTACCCCAGGGTAGTCTGCTATTTGGTGGAAGAGACGCATATTTCTGGTCGACACCTCACACGTGTTGAGGAAATGTATGTGCTCACTGGCATGTGGTGACATGGCATCCAGGAATTGGTGGAATACTCTGGATGCAGATGCCTGTTAGATCCTCATGATATCCTCAGTTGTGCTTTGGCAGGTACCTGTGGCTAGTATACCTAGGCCTACACATACCTTGGTATCCACTGGGTTGGGCTCCCCTCGGCCTGTTTGATGTGTCAGGTGTGGCTGACACAGCTCAACAATCTGCTGAAGGAGGTCTCTGTCCACCCTATAGTGCTCCACTATCTCCAGCTCATGTAGCCCCTGGTAGGTTACCCTGGATCTGCACAGTCTTCTCTGTCTCCTCACTGAGGGTTGTTCAGCAGCATTCACATCCTCACCACCCTCAGCCTCTTGCACATGTTGGTCTATGTTGCCTGCTGCAGCCCATCTCATTTTGTAGGTTTGTTTGTTAAAATTTCCCTGCATGTATACACCGGTGGTGTAGAGTGTGGAAAAACCTGAGGGGAAGGTGCTTGCTCCCTTTATCGTAGTGTTCTGGGCTGGGCTGGTCTGCTGGGCCTGTAATCTGCTGATTCTGATAAATATCACCTGTTTTCCCAGCTTGTTCACCTTGACTACTCTCCTACTGCTGTTGTCCCTCCCAATTGCACTAGGCAGGTATAGACACACCCCTAGCTTAGGCATGCTAAGCTAGGAGCAATCCCAAGACACAGGGCTCCAATCTACGTACTTTCACCTATATTCGTCCTGCATCCGGCTATCTATACACATACACTCTTGGGACCTGCATCACACCCTGGGGATAAACGGGATTCACTATTTTCCACCTCGTATGCATAGTATTGTCTTCTAATGCATAGTGACATGACCCATACTGAGCCTCCCAAAAATAACCACTGCTTACTGTCACACAGACCCACACACAACTGAGTAAAAGTGCCTTACTATCACCATATTCAATGTCCCTTGTTCTTCCCAGCAACAAAAGCACGGCTCAAAACCAGGACCCTGCACACCACAGACGATGTGCTTTACCACTAAGCCATGGCAGATATACATACATCTGAGGTTATCACGTACAGATCATCCAGTACAGGCATTCAACAGTATAGGCCATGTATTCCATCATGTAGATTTCTGTGTGCTAATGTCCATATAGATATATATATATATATATATATATATATATATATATATATATATATATATAGATAGATATACAGATATATATATATATATATATATATATATATATATATATATATATATATATATATATATATATATATATATATATATATATATATATATATATATATATATATATATATATATATATATATATATATATATATATATATATATATATATATATATATATGTATATATATATACACATATGCACACACATACATAGATATAGAATATATATCTCAACAGCGAACCATGTGACACCAAAGCATTAGACAAGAATGAAAAGGAAACCACATGTGCCTCATGCATTATGTACTGGCGTTAATATCAAGGAAAGTGTGTTTCTATGCGTCACATGGGTTCAGACTGTATTCAGGGTAAGATTAGAGCTGCTGACATTACTCACCAGACCTATTGCCGAATGTATGGGTATGTCTTGCCAACCCAGTCTCTTGGCTGATTGCGACATTTATGGCCACTATATAGGAAAACAACAAAACACGCTCCTTAACACATCCAGTAGCTAGCCACTCACAGACACCAACACATAGGATATGACTGCCAAACACACACACACTTGTCATGCCTTGGAATAGAACACCTACCTGTCTATTCTTTCACAATATAGCATTACACACTTACAGAATGCACTACCGAGATTACTGGGGCACAGTACTCCCAGAGGTGTACTTCTAGGTGGGTAACATCATCAGCACTGGCAAAGACAGCGATAGGGATTGTATGGAGTGTGAGCAGTCTAAAAGCATATTTCTGTCCCCAGGCAGATGGAGACACACACACACAGTTGGCATGGCTGGGATTAGAACATTGACCTAACTACCTTATTACACTATAGCATTACGTAGTTACAGAACGTGCTACCAAGATTACTAGGACACAGCACTACCAGAGGTGTACTTCTAGGTGAGTGACATTATCAGCATTGGCAAGGATGGCGATAGGGATTGTATGGAGTGTGAGCAGTCTAAAAGCATATTTCTGTCCCCAGGCAGATGAACACACACACACAGTTGGCATGGCTGTTATTAGAACACCAACCTAATTACCTTATCACACTTCAGCATTACGCAGTTACAGAACATGCTACTGAGATTACTGGGGCATGGTACTCCCAGAGGTGTACTTCTAGGTGGGTGACATCATCAGCATTGGCAAAGAGAGCGATAGGGATTGTATAGAATGTGAGCAGTATAAAAGCATATTTCTGTCCACAGGCGGACGGCGACACACACACACACAAACACAGTTGACATGGCTAGGATTAGAACACTGATCTAACTACCTTATTACACTACAGCATTATTACTACTACAGCATTATTCTGTCCCCAGACAGATGGAGACACACACACACACACACACACACACACACACACACACACACACACACACACACACACACACACACACACACAGTTGGCATAGCTGGAATTAGAACGCCGACCTAATTACCTTATCACACTACAGCATTACGCAGTTACAGAATGCGTTACCGAGATTACTGGGGCACAGCGCTCCCAGAGGTGTACTTCTAGGTGGGTGACATCATCAGCATTGGCAAAGACAGCGGTAGGGATTGTATGGAGTGTGAGCAGTCTAAAAGCATATTTCTGTCCCCAGGCAGACAGAGACACAAACACAGTTGGTATGGCTGGGATTAGAACACCGACCTAACTACCTTATCACACTACAGCATTCCGCGGTTACAGAACGTGGTACAGAGATTACTGGGACACAACACTCCCAAAGGTGTACTTCTAGGTGGGTGACATCATCAGCATTGGCAAAGACGGCGATAGGGATTGTATGGAGTGTGAGCAGTCTAAAAGCATATTTCTGTCCCCAGGCAGACGGAGACAAACATACACACCAGTGGTGGGATCAGGACAACTGCCTATCTACAGACCACTATTACAATACTACATAGATACGAGCTGCGCCACAGACACTACACCTTTCAAGACTGTCAATATGACCTTCTAGGAATGTGGACATCGACATGGATGCTGGCAGTTATGATATACATACCTGTGAACCTGTGTGTTCAATGTAGGAATCCATTCTGAAGTGGAGTATGGCCATCTGTTGACTGGATGACTACTATCGCTATACAGGGTTACAATGGTCATGCCCATACACATAGAGGTACATAACCGACACAAGGTGTCACTGGGCATGCTCACGCACTTAGTAGCACATGGCCATTTGGAATGCACTATGTATCCATCTACACAACATTATACTGGGCATGCTCACACACGTAGTAGCACAGGGCTGTTTTGTATGCACTCTGATTCTAAACACGAAGGGCACAGTGGCCATGCTATTACAGTTAGATGTGAACAACACATTGTAATGCACTCCGGTGTTGATAGTTGTCATTGTTAGCAGGAACGCTGCACTACATATATCTGGCACCAGTCTTCTACACAATGTCTGCTGCTGTCTATCACCTTAGATGTACCAATCTATACCTGGCACACTACTACCACCCATGGTGATGTCCTGCCAGGAGTGGCTACTTTGCCCATATAGTGCCATTCATAGTCGAATGACTTGAGACCAGGTTAACACCCTGACAACTAGAGGACAACTGCATTGTATGTGTATGCTAAACAGTGCTAGATGTGTAGCGTTCGTAATCACAGCTGCCCAATGTAGATCCAACAATGGGGAATACTGACATCTGTGCAGTGAGGAACACCTGGCTGAAGACTCAGTTGTGCACAATAGCACTACCACCATATACCTCGGAACCAGACATGTGGGCCATAACACAGGTACGGACCACTGCAGGTGGTGGTGTCCCCACGTACATGAAGGCCACTCACATGTACTGACCAGTACACCATCAAAAGGCATCACAGATGTGTCAGGTGCAGATCACACTGTTAAAAGCCGCATTCTAGGATGTAGTCCTCAGACATCACCATGTCCTTAGACCAGAAACACACATCCAGACATGTGGTAGGACATATAATAGTACAACACCATGTGACACATGACCAGTGGACTGTACCTAGCTCTACATCAACTGTGCAGACTATCCATGTACTGACACAGTTGTATCATGTGTTATGCAATGCAATGATACTACTGTTCGTAACCAGGTCAGCTGTACATATGACAGGGGTCCTGGGTCATATACAACAGTAACAGATGACTGTTGCTGTACATCAGTAAACACCCTCATGTTTGGATATGACATACATGTACCTGCCGCGGATATGTACATACCACACACACACACACACACACACACACACACACACACACACACACACACACACACACAACACATATGTATATAGCATAGCTGTTGCTGTCCTTTGTGCAGACAGGTGGCTACAGCAATTACACACATGCACATGAAAGGTAGGTCCATGGCTGTTGAATGCTAACAGTACATAAGGTGTGATATCAATGTTGACTGAGTTAACATTCCCTCTATACTGGTTACCCATGACAACTATCATATCATACAACAGTCCATGTGTCATGTATGTCATCACACGTCCACCAATTTCAATGCCTACAAACATGGCAAAATGACAGGAATGTAAGACCTACACACATGTACATGTAGTGGTGTGCGTTCAGCTACCATGCGTGTGCAGTAGCTGATGCTTGCAGGTGACATGTGTCTTACCACAACATGCAGTTGCAATGCAGCCCCATCATTGACAACTGTATATGGTGATATGCTGACAGTATGGTAAGATGTACATCAGGTATGGACGGATGTGTGGACATAACTAAGTGATGAGGCATCTTTGCAGATGGATGTTTGCTGAGGACAACTCACAGGTGTGTCACAAGCAGTCCTACAATAACATGTGCAAACACTAAGCTATGGTTCTGTTAATTGAAGGGGAACACATACAACCTACACAGTGATCAGGGTGTCACTAACTGTAAATCACTTGACACCTGTATCACTTAAGACCTCCTGTGTGCATATATCAGCACAATTGCCAAAAGTAGTGTCAGTAAACATTGTAATGCAGGCAATATGGCTGCATGTCTGTCATATGTATCATACGATAGCAGGTGTTTGATTCACAGTACTGCCATGTGTGTTTGCTTGTGTGTCCATATATGTCACATATGGTGGGGAATACATCCCAATTGTTATTCACTCTCCTGTACACTGTTGTAGAGATCTGTACATACTGCATTGTAGAAAGCAAGACATAAGCAGGGGTGGGGTGTGTATCACACACATGTGTGCTATCTGTATGTGCCTGACATAGATGCATTCAATTGTGGACTCCACAGTGTGTGTGTGTGTGTGTGTGTGTGTGTGTGTGTGTATGTATGGCTGTCTGGTCCATGGAGTGAGGATGTATGTTACCATAGTGAACAGATAGGACCCCTAACCCCTCCAGGAGATGCAATCTACTACCCTGTTGATGCCGTCGATCTTAGACATTACTGACTACCTGTACATGGTTATTCTGTATGTGTGTTGCATCATGTAGGTGCACAGTACTGTAATGGTGATTACCACATAGGCAGGGATCCTCACCTCAACACTATCAAGTGTGTGTGTGTGTGTGTGTGTGTGTGTGTGTGTGTGTGTGTGTGTGTGTGTGTGTGTGTGTGTGTGTGTGTGTGTGAGTGTTACAGTGTCATTGACCCCGTGAGTGTGGGTGTGTTACTGTGTGTCTGAATACATGTGTGTGTGTGTGTGTGTGTGTGTGTGTGTATGTGTGTGTGTGCGTGTGTGTATGTAGTTGAGAGTTCGCATCCTGTAATGTGAATGTGTATTACTGCTACACAGTGAGGCCTCACACTATCAACTGCCCTCTACCCTTGTCATCAGCTAGACTGCTATGTAAACTCCATGTAACTGTACCTGTGATGTCACCCAGTATGGATGTCACGTCTCTAGCCACTGTAGCTTAGTACACAGCTCCCATGCTCCTGGATCAGTAGATGTGTAGACATCTTTGGAATGTCAGCCTTTCTAACACTGAGGTTGAGGCTACGAATAGCATGCTGGTATTGCCATATATACCTGTGAGTAGTCCACATTTACACATGGGAAACTAACTGCAGACACTGACACTCAATAACACATGCAATTAGGCCTGAAGGAGGGAAGCAGGGCATCATGACCAACATGCTGTTACTGTTGTTACCAAGACACATACTGTGAACAGAAAACAATGCATTCTAAACCTGTACTACATGGTATGTCTGCTGCATGTCAACAGTACACAACAATTGTAATCTACACTTATCTCCCTATTCTGTTTACCCTGAGCATCAGACCATATGAGCATGTCCCTTCACCAATGGTGTGGATGACAGGGATGCGGCACAGGCATCATCATATGCACAGGGTGATAATGTTTGCCAGGGGCCTAGTCTGCACCAGTGGATGACATCATGTGTGTGGGTTAGGGCCTGTGATCTAATTGGCCATGCGTGGTTGCTATGCATGTGTGCATTGCGGTGCACTACAGATGTTTGGTGTGTGCATGTATGTGTGCACACAGTTCTGCCCGTGTCTGGCCTACACAGGGGTATTATTGACAGCTTCAGACTGTACAGACTAGGTTTTACAGCTCATGGTGTCCGGCCACAGCCACGTGACCTGTGCCTGCCAGGGGTTGCACGGGCACTACCAGGCAGAGGTGCAGATTGGGTATTGTCCGATGACACATGTCCACTGGAACCATGTCCCTGTTGGGACCATCCAGGGCCACGTGCATGTGGCCTGCTGTGTCCTGGTGTGATCAGCGCAGCACCAGCTGCACTGCTGCTGCTACCGCCACTATGGGAGCGGCCATGTGAGGTAGCTTGTTGACATAGACCTGCACCAGGTGATGTAGCTGGCCTACGTCCACGTGCCCTATGCCTCACTCCTACCAGATGTTCCAGCACAGACAGCTCACACTCGTGGATTGTCATGTCATGGTCAAGGATTCTAACCATGTCACCCAATCGTCTGTCCAAAACCTCAGCAATCTGCTATTGAGCATTTGCCATTGCCTGGATGTTGTTGTTTAAAGAACGGATAGCAGCCCTCTGAAGCCTCTGCCGTTCTCTGTTCTGCCATTCAGCATGTGCCTGTGCCGCCATTACAGCCTGAAACATGCATCTAGTGACACCAGCTGCTGTGCTCTGTCCTGCAGGAGCATGTCGGCCAGAGGTCCTCTTATGAGCAGCACTGGCCACATGCCTGTGTAGGCCATCTCCAGTCATTTGCCTGACACCATGGTGTGAATACACATCTTCCATAGCCACCACACTTTCCTGTTCCAAGCTATCACATGCCAGCTGTCCTTCCTCTATGGCCACTGGTGATGGGGTATGTGTTTGCATGAGATCTGTGTGCAGGGATGAGGGGGATATAGGTGGAATGGCAACCAATGGCACAGATTCAGCCCCTGACAACCCTGCCTGTGCCTCAAGCATATGATCATCATCACTGCTAGAGTTTGTGGGCACACTAACATCAGATGGACCACAGGAGGGTAATACACCTACATCACCTGTGAGGGCAGACAAAGACTCTACATTACAATACAGACACACACAGACACACACAGACACACAGCATGCATGTGATATGACAGAAGGCATGCAACATGCATGTGATACAGCAGACGGCATGCAGCTCTGACAATAATAGTGGTAGTTATCATATATCCCTGGGTTGCACACAACAGCATGCATGTGTCATAGCAGAAGCCATGCATTTCACACAATCATAGTAGTAAGCATGCATCCCTGTGTTACACCATGTGGACCAGCAAAGGTTAACAGTACACATGGCTGATGTGTGGCATATGACCTTGACATTAACATGTAGTATGACATGTAATCTGCTGACGTGTGCATTGACATGCATAAATATTTAACACAGTGGTGTCCTGTCACATATACAGTGGGGTAATGGTATCACATTGCAGTGTTGTCTGTCCACCCTACAGATAAAATGCACATTTAGCACATGTGCATGACCATTGCAAGGTATTATGAGGTGTCTATATTGCTATACAGTGTGAAGTACTGACACAGTGCATAGCCATGACTGTGTGCATACACGATACATATATACTGTGGATTGTGACCCACCTCGCTGAGGTGTATACACACTAAACCATGATGTGGAATGCATGACACAGGTCACCGAAGGCCATATGGATGACACCCCTGCACATCTGCAAACATATTTTAGCTGCCTGGCAACCATGTCCACACATGGCAGACTTGTCAATACACCATGTCCCACATGACATTTGTGTACCACACACACAAGGTGCATGGCTGACCGTGATGTCCAACAGCAGCAAGGGAAATGTACTGTATCTGTGGCCTGATGTGGTTGTCTCTGTATGTATCTGGATGCTGTACAGGTGGCTATTGTCATGCTGTGACACAGTCATGATGTTCAACACATCTTATGTGGTCGAATTATGTTACACCTCCACAAGCTGTGCACAGGCCTGCAGGATGACTAGTGTTCCACATCTGCAGTACAACCATTCAACAAAGGCTATAGTTGGACCATGTGGAGCCAATGTACTACAGGGTGTACACATAAACACATCACATCTACTGTATGTTGCTACATGTCTCTGGCCATCCTCCATGGCCATGTGTGAACATTTGTTGGCCAAATGGTTGTGATGGCCATCTATCTCACATGTCTGTGTTGTCCCATATGACATACACCCATAGATGTCATATACTCCACTGTCCACAGGGTTATGCAAACAAAGGGTTGTATGTTTGGTATGTGGGGTATGATTTACGGGATAGAGAGACAATGTTGCAGTCGGCCCACTACATGTCATGGACATGTCAGATGGCACATCACAATGTGTGCACTCATAAAAGGGGCATAATCCACACTGGTGAATCCTGTGGGCTGCCCATACTCCAGCTCACTGTATAGTACTGTTTGTGTACCCCACATGTATAGTTCTGATGTGTAGTACATGTTCCTACATTGAACAGCACCTCCACCGTTGTATGCACAGCTGTCCACACATCTAGCAATGACAGTTTGTGAGGTTTCATGTTGGTGTTTCACATAATTTGTAAGTATTGCACATGGGTAGCCATTGTGATGGATTACAGATGCAACCTGTATATTGTGACAGGACCATACATTATGTGTACATGTGTTAAATGGCCACATGGTGAATAGATCTGTGCATTAACATGCCTGATACTTATAACTGTCTCACCTGCAATGGGCTGCTGTCTTAGTGGAATGCCAGAGGTACCTATATAGGGGTGACACAGCAGTATGATCATTATCCTCGCCTGTATGACAGCTACAGGGTACAATGTGCATGTTAACACATTCTCCAGTGCAATAGGATATACTATGGAGTATGCACATGTGTGCATACACAGAGTAGCATACTATAGTATGCGGCATGTGTGTATACATGCCTTGCATATGATGTTACATTAGATATTGTACAGTGACACATGCAACTATATGGAATATAATAGTTATATGTGCAGTAGTGACTTACTAGGCAACTCCAGGCTCAGTGGTTGGGAGACACCCACCTCCACAATGTCAGCTAAGGCTTGTGGATGCTGTTCTGCCGGTGTCCCCAGGTTGGCCAGTAGGTCCTTGGTACATGTGATTGAGGGCTGGGTTGGTGGCCCACCACCTGTTGCACCTTGTTCCCTGGTGATTGCATTTGCATGCTGTTTTGCCCATCTGATTAGGTCTGTACAGTGTCTGCACACCTGCTGGTATGTGGAGTTATGGCCACCCACATCATTAACCCTCCTGCAAAGGTCCTGCCACAGGTCATCCCACTGCTGTGCATCCTGTGGCACATGGCTAAACAGGACATCATAGTTGTCTTGGAGGTAAGGTATGAGGGCCTCATCCTCCAAGCATGTATAGGCTGGTAGCCTTGCTCATGGCATACCTGGAAGACATAATGATGGAGATAGGTCACAGTATCTCAGAGATGCACAGATATACAGCTGCACATACATGTGTATCACATTTATTATGTATAAATAGTTGTCTTTGCAAATCTTCATGACACTGACACCACTGACATGTTTCTATCACACACATGTGACACTCAATGGGGATTGGATATTATCACCATAAATGTGTGTGTGTCACCTGATTACATTGCTCATACTCCATGTGGATGCTGTCTTGATGTGGGCATGTCTGTTTGCCTGTACAGGTGTTCTTACCAATCAGCACATGCCTGGATGTGTCCACATTAATGCTGTTGACCTTGATGCTGTGTATATGTCACATATAAACACTTACACTGCCTTAATGAACATGACATGTGACACTGCAGACATGCACAAGGAAAGTTTTACATGCATGTGTTTTGCCATATACATCTACACTGCACTGTACAGCAGTTCAACATCCTGCCACGTATTGCCTGTGTTGCACATGTGATACACATGGGACGCTGGCTAGCCTGATGGTATTTGCAGGGATGGTTATCAACTATAGCATGCATGGCCAAGGTCATCTAGTAGTCTGTATGCCCTGGGCCATGTATGAGTCTAGGATGTAAGATTACCTAGCTGTAGCCGACAGCTGTGTTTCCAGCACCAAGTGAAGCAGTGCCACATAACTGATCCACACGGTTAATGATACATCTACCATGCGGTCATCACACCATGTCTGACAGAGGTGAAATGTGCAGCTTTGCTGGACAGGGATGCATAGTATGGCAGGAATATGTAACGTGTATGGCACAAGGATCTGTCCAGCATGTAGCGATCCTTGTACTAGGAAGGTGGATGTCCATGAAGTATGTATTTGAGATCACGATATGTACGTGTAGCATGTCCAACATCACAGTGTTGGACATGGCTTTATGCAGGGTAGGCATCATGCTACATAGTGGAGATGAGGATTGTGAAGGCTGGTGTCGGCTATCCAAACATGGCCAATACCCCTTAAAGTTGATATGTGATCCGATATAAGTCACTTGAGTGATGAGTATGGCTGAACAATGATCTCTATATTCATGGATGGCACCCTGTCATGACTAGGGTTGCCACTTATGACTACCTAAAAGGCTTGGATATGTCACTATCTCAGGGAGGAAAACTGCACAGCAGCATCCCTTACACACAGTGTCCATTATGTTGACTGCTGCCTAGGTGGTAGTTCATGGATACAGGGTTATTAACCTAGAGGTGACAATGCAATATGCAGCTGTCAGATTGTGCACATATGTCACACACCAAACCCACAAAGCCCCTTCTGTATGTTGTCCACAGCACTGAGTCAGCTATTGCTCCTAGGTCATAGCCATTAACATACTTACATAGGCAGATGCCTCCCATTTGTCTGTGTGGTATGGTCTACAATGAGGCGGAGTACAACAAATTAATCCTGTCTTACTGTAGCTGGCACTGGTCTGATATGCACATATTAATCAGACACCTTCTGTAGTGTTGGTTCTGTCAACAGTCCATTGCCAGAACACTCCTGTGACATACGAATGTACATCTAGTACACTGAGTATAGGTGGAACACAATATGGGTGATTATGTCCTATGACCTGACACAGGTATGATATGCAGTGTGAAATCATCCTTACTGTTATCTACATCTGTACTGCTGACAACATATACGTTGATTAAGGTTCATGGCCTTTCAGACCAGACTCATCAGGGTAGTAGTGCAGTGCCTCCCATTATAAGTGGTGTCTCCACTTTGTGGGTTGTGATAACTGTTGGTGTGCACCATTCAGTGTTTTCACAGACTGACATGAAGCTATGTTTTACATGATGTGCATGTGTAGAGCAAATTGTTTTGCCATATGTGTATGATACAACCAGGGATGTGGACAGGTCCCATGCAGCCTGAGTGCACCTTGTACCATTATAGTTATGGTTACAGGGGCTCTGTAGTGTACATGGATATATGATTGTGTACCTGTTGTGGGGGAGGCAGTGTGTTTATGTTATCCAACACCCTATCTGTATTGCTTATTCATGCTCAGCACTTTTTCAGAACATGTAAGCACTACGTGAGCTTCTAATTACTATAGCACTCAATCCTCCTCATTACCTAAAGGTAAACCCTGTTTGTACTTACATTTCCCTCTTGCTTAGAGTAAAACAGCTCTTGTACACACTTTCCTCACTTATCTAGAGGGAAATAGTTATATTTTCAGGCATGTCCAAGTGTCAATTCCCAGTGCCCACGCCTGTCTATATGATGAATATGGGCATCTTGAGGCAATAAAGAAATGTTCTCATGTACACAGTCAATACTCCCCTCCTAGCATCCAACACTACAACCTGTGGGAGATGCAGATATCTAGCCATGCTGGAGGTAAAGCTCTCTCCAACCCAGACTGAACTTGATAATCATGTGGGGAAGTTAAACATTTGCACCACACCATGCTCATCACATAGTCTCACTAAATCTCCACCACCACAGGCCACACAGAGTAACACAACAACATTTGTGGAGCCTCTCAATACTACTCTGTCTAGGCAACAGAGAACTCCAAAGGAGAAATGCAGGCAGCCCCCATCCCCAACACAACACCAATGACTTATAGCCCACAGACTCAGTGTGCCCATCAACCACAGCTAATAGGGCAAAATAATGTACCCAACACACTAGTCATAGGTGACTCTGTAGGCGGTCACACTGATGTCCCACTCACCAGGCTACACAAGGTGATAGTTACTGTCAGCTGCCTGTCGGGTAACAGGATCCGCAACATAACCTATGCACTCAGGTCACTCCTCATCAGGTACAATATGACTGTGTCATTGTCCATGTTTGTGTGAATGCCCTGAGATGTACCTTCCTGGACTACATGTAAAGAGACATGGAATAGATCTCCAATCTTGTAGCCTGGCAGGTATCACCCTAGCCCTGAGTAGCATTCTGCCATCATCCGGACTGATAATGCAGTACAAGGACAGAATTATTTACTTCAACAATTGGCTATGCTTCTGGTGTCATTCCAAGGGTATCCAGTATCTGTCTGCTTTGAATGACATGGCAGACAGAACACGATGCTTTGGCACAGATGGCCTGCAACTGTTGGCCCTGGGATTCTGAATAATGGCTAAGGGTCTTGCTGCTCCTATAGTGCCTGTTTTAGGCACAGTTTAAATAATATATTCACCACCATGACAGTAACAGGCAAGCAAAACCTGAGGGTAATGCTACTCAATGCTTGACGTCTTAATCTCAAATGCACTCACCGAGGCACTCCTTGTAATGTACCACTTCGATATCTGTGCAGTGACTGGGACCTGCTCCTAGGCTCCTGAGAGCACCCCTGCACTACCAGGCTATTACTCATACCACACCTTTCAGTCATGTAACCAGGACCAGAACACCCACGGCGGAGGTGTGTCCATATTTCCTAAGGATATCCACACTTCCAGGCTAGTTGCTTAGCACAATGCATTAGAGGTTATCCAAGTGCAACTAACTCTGGCCATAACTGCTATACAAATTGTAGCTTGCTACAGATCCCCCACCATACCCCACAGTTAACGGTCCTCTCTTCTTGGTGTACTGGAAATTAGGGTTCAACCAGACACGCTACTAATGTGCGACTGACACTACCCCACCATTAACTGGGATACCTACTCATGTACTGACACATTAGGCCAATGCTTTCTGGGATTCATGAACTCCAATTGCCTGGCTCAACCTATCCACACCACCACCAGGGGCAACAATATCCTAGATCTGGTCATTACCAACATGTGTGACTGGTGTTCCACACCTGAGTTATCTCCTCGTTGGTAAGATCCGAACGTATGCTAATCACCCTTGTTATTCACATCCCGGTACCACACCCTTTACGGAAACCACAGTACAACATTTCTACAAAGCCAACTTCGGGCTTCTTATGACAGCAGTAGTAAATGTTATGACACCCATGCAGATGGACAATACAGTTACAACCACTGAATCATACACAACTGCACTTAATTAGCACTTACACGACTGCATGGATCATGCTATCCCAAACAGAACCATAACGCTACCCACCAGAAAAAGGAAGCCACTCTGGTGGTCCACTGCTATGGGCATAATGTACAACCGAAGGAGGAGACTGTTGCAAATTAGAGTACAATCTCATGAGTGGAGGAGCTCCCTGGTCAGCCTCAGTAAGAATCTGAGATCCCTTATCACATCCTCCAAAGCTAGCTATGTAAACATAACCGCGACTAATTCCAAGGACTACCACAAAGCATTCTAAAGGTATGTCACTACTCTCGATGGCGATACCCACATCTGCTCTGACATATAGCAGTAAGGCACGAACATTGCAGAACCGACTGATATTGGCAACATCTTGGCAGATAGGTTCAGTGCTAACTTTACACCCCTCTCTCACCCTAAAGGGCCCATATATATACAGGAATGATGCAGAGTCCCTGCGATCACAACTACGCAGTTCAAAGCTGCACTCTCTAAAGCCACGAACACAGCATCCATGTGACCGTACAACATCCCAGGCTGCGATTTCCATGAACTTCAGAATGAACTGGCTCCCCACTTAGGCACCATATTCAATAATAGCCTTGCATCAGGCATTGTGGCCCCTGAATGGCACACAGCAACAGTTATCCCACTCCACAAAGGTGGCGCCACAACGGACCAGGGGAACTATTGCCCTATATACCTGACTAGACTGTTCTGCAAGGCTATGGAGCACATCATCATGGATCTCATTCACAGAGACATTGGTGGCCTCCAAACCTTTGATCCCACCCAGTTTGGATTTGTTAGGGCCAGACCATGCCTCCTAAACCTGGTGGACTCCTTTGAGACAGTTACCAAGGCATTAGATGAGGGTAAGGAGGTCCACACAGCCTACTTGATCTCTCAAAGGCTTTCAACACCGTTCCCCATTCTGGTATTATCAACATACACATCCACCTGCACATTAACCCCTACGTCACGAGATGTTATGCAAAGTGGCTCACAGGCAGAACCCACACAGTGATGGTAGCATACCCTAGGACCTACTGTAAATCAGTTACAATTGGCGTCCCCCAGGGCTCGGTCATAGGGCCCCTCATGTTCGGTATATGCTTCTCTGAGGTACAGGCTAGCACAGGAGGACTTAGGCTGAAAAGGTTTGCAGGCAACTTCAAACTAGGGGTCATAATTGATTCCCCAGCTGATACAGACACCCTCCATAAGGGTGTCACTGGGACGGATACCTGGTGTCAATAACATGGCCTCAAGCTGCATGCCACAAGGTGCATAGATATCCCCTTTGGATTGCACCAATCACCCGTGGACTATCACATAGGTGGTAGTCCTCTACATACATAAGATGTAATAAGGGATCTTAGAACCCAAGTAGATAGCATTCACTCCTTTGATAACCATATTGGCAAGGTGGTGTGGATATCCTTCTACGTGGCCCTCCTAATCTCTAATGGGTTTGTAGCCAGAACAAAGGCAGCCATTGTGCCTCTCTACTCATGACTTATGAAACACATTAAAGGGTACAACACCCCATTTGGGATGTACCTTATGAGACAACAGCAATGGCTTGAAACACCACAACATTACCACACCAAGAGGAATACTGACCTCCGAAGGATGACGTATGCAGCCCAACTACAAAAACTCCAACTGTACTTGTTTGCATACCGCGTACTCAGAAGTGATCTCTGCTGGACATACAATGCCCATGTCCAAAACAGCATTGATGGATATGCTCCACATAAGCAAAAGCCCCTGAAAGCCACATGCTCTGGGATATGTACCTAAATGCAATGATGACTAGGATGTGCTGGAGGGATACATTCCTGACCTGTACACTCCCCATGCTTTGGAACATGATTCCTATGTACATCAGGCAGAGACCCTCATTAGCACTCTTCAAGAGATACCTCGATGGGTGGATGGGAGACAGACATGTACACCAGGGATCACTGCAGTGGCTCTGCTGTACAGAGGTGCAGGAAACTAATGGCTCTGCTGTTCACAGGCACAGGACACAAGCCTAGGGAGGTGGTGCAAGCCAAAACACTGTATCTAGGCTTATGAATGGCCTTGTCAGACAGCATAGTACCTACCTATGAACCTATGAACCTATTACATTTCCTTTGTGCATGGATAATTAACTAGCTCTTCCATTTCAATTAGCTATCATGCTGATACACTGTCTGGTGACTACAAGTCATATGTATCCTGTTATTGTGTATTGTAAATGCCAATAGACATACCTGATGTTTGCATAACATAACAGTAATGCTATGTAAAATGTTAGACATATCTACCTACAATACTGTACATTACACATTTTTTGGCACAATATCCCACAATGCAAATCTTAATTGCACAGCAAGACCATCTTAGACATGTTATTCTCAGTTATACGCCCATACATATGCCTACTGTTACAGTATATCAACATATACTATCCCCTGTTATGGCACGTACTTGTTGGACCAATCCTGCCACTGACAGCGGCTGGAGTGGAATTGTTGTGTTCAAAGTCCTTATATAGCATCCTTTTTGGTGTATGAGGTGTTTACCTTGTGGCCTACAGCAGTACACATGATTTCTACGAGCGTTACTATGCTCAACAATATATCACTACATAATACCTTTTCCCACTATATGCATTGCATACACTTTAATTATTACAGAACAGGTACTACATACAATGATATACTGAGTGTTCTACATACCTTATTAGTAACCCGAGTTGTCATTGACGGTAATTTAAATCCTATTCGGTTTGTGTTGCAATCCTCATTGTAACGTTTTGCTGGTATATACAGACGGTTTGAATGTATGACAAGCCATCCTTTTATACTTAGATATCAGTAACATGGGGTATCCTGCCACCAGTTGGTGTTCCGGAGTAGATGATTACATGCACATCAGCTGTGCAGCTACTCCATTAGCCAATGACATGGCAACAGTGTATAACTGAATACTCCACTTCGGCATTGTCCCTTTGCCCTACCTTCGAGGAAGATGGCCTGGATGTGTTGTTTGTGATGAATTGCAACAGCTATATGGAGACACACAGAGATATATTACCTTCATGGCCCCCGTGGATTGTGTGTAACGGCTAGAGGATGTAGTTCTACATGTGAGTCTAGTTGTTATATTTCTGAACATTGCTACTTCTGCAGGGTTTGTACCTGATACATCTGCAAATGTTTAGGTCTGGCAAGGATGTTTGGGCAGCTCAAGGCTGTGTGGCTATGCTTAGAATGTTAGGTGTTTTGAACTGTGCTCACCTGACATCTTTGGTATACTGTACATGTGTATCATACTGTGCTGTTAATCAGTAATTGGTAACACTTCCTGGTGTATGCACAGCCGTCTGATATGGGATTATTGCAACCAAACCCTGTAACATCGGTGACTGTTCCATTGTACAACAGCAACTATTTCACATAGGGCCATTTTAGTGTGTCTCTCACAAGGTATGTTAAGGCTTCTGCAGATGTCATAGAGTGAGTGGATGTTTGTGATGTTATTACAGCATGCATTGCAATTGTTTCGGGTGTGGGGGAGATGTAGGTGGGTGTACATAGCAGATGCAGGTGTGTAGGAACTGCATTTATACATATTTGATATGTGTGTGAAGGCTCCTTCCCTATTTGAAGACCTATCCTTTAGTGGACTAATACTATGGTAACTGCAGGCTGATTGATTTAACCATTGTTAATTGGTTCCTGTATAGCATGCAGGTGATGTTGGTACTTCAATCCCTTCAGAAATACATCGGTATGTAATGAAATGTTGCTACATGAAAGCTGTCTCGTGTATTTCTATCGCAGATATTTGCACTCATTGGAGTTGTATTGGTGACTGAACCTCTTTGGCTAGGGTTGCCACCTTTATCAAATGGCCATAGTGGGACATTTGCAGGACACACATCAGATTTTAGAGGCCGACACATACCCACGGTCAGTACAAAGTATAGAACTTTACATATATGCTTGTATAAAAGCTTATTATTGTAGCGGTTTACTTACTTATCCTGTTTCTTGTTACATGTAGGTATTTTAGATACAGACATGACTATTTTATGCAACAATTACTTTAAATATGGAATATGCCAAATGTCTTGAGATTGTAGGACATTAGTATTTGTACTCATTTTGGTCAGGACACTACCGCACATAGATGGACTGTCCCTCGCAAGCTGGGACAGGTGGTAACCCTATCTTTGGCTCATGTCCATAGCACATATTTGTAGTAGTGTATGTGCATATACTCTCCATATCCTTTGTTCATAACGTTCGTTCTTAGCGGAATGTGTGATTGCTATGGTCCATGTTATACACATATTTGAAGACTTCAACCGCTGTATACGGCATACCCATGGATTCAGGAATGCACACACTTCCAACGACCACATTACTGTTCCCATACTCCCAAACCCCACAATACCGAACACTCAAACTCGTGACAGTCAAACTCCCAAAAGTAACACAAATACAGAACACACACACACACAGACACACTGCTACCCATCACATCCAAACAAACCATCCTACACTACGTATGGGCAGGTGGCCATGCCCCCATACACCCCCCATGTGGGTGGCTGTGCACCCCACACCTCACCTACTTTAATAATCTACCTCTGAGATAGCACAAACAGACACACAAAGCAAACCCACACACACATTACAGTCCCCGGGAAACACACACCACACTCAGAACACACACTTACACACACTACAGCAATCAGAAACACACTTGCACACAGTACCTACCTGAACCGCAGCACCAGAAGCACTAACTAAATGTCCCTTAACATTGTGATAGTAGTACTCGCGGTTCTGGTGTTTCGGTACTGTGGTCTTTTGGTATTTAAGCATTGTGATTACGCGCATCGGTATGTAAAGCATTCGGTATTTGGTAGTTATCCTATTTATATGTATATCCATGGTTGTGCAGATGTTGCTAACCTATCTATATATTTGCATATATATGTATATCCATATATATCGACATATATCTCTCTATCACCCTTTCTCTCTCTATATTATATATATATATATATATATATATATATATATATATATATATATATATATATACAGAGAGAGAGAGAGAATACACCTTTCATTGGGTACATGGCAGTTTATACTATTTCCCGAAATCCGCCCTTTTGTGTTTTAACCTGTTACAATACACAACTGCCGTTGGTACATCTCAGGTAGCTCAGTTGTATGTTATTGTGAAGATTGTGTACATGGTTGCATGTTCTACTCCTGGCAGTGGTCGTTTTACCTCTCAGAGCAGGCACTATTAGTACAAGGGTGAATAATGCACATTTCAGTGGTTCTGGGCAGCTTTGCCCCTGATCTGCGCAATATTCAGCAAAGGTTAGACCTGTGTTGCGAACATCCATGTAGTCATGTTTAAACGCTGCTTACCGGCACTTACCGGTGCAAAAACCCGCTAACATGTGCTTAAACGTGCTTTAATGACCTGCATCCAACATCCCTTAATCGGGACATCAGAATTACGTAACAGCCCTTGCAGATCTTGGAACCGGGACCATGAATGACACAGTCACTGGCTTTACCACTGAGGCATCTGAGATATGTACAAGTGTTATGGTGTTTAGTATGCAGAGTGTACTAAGGCTGTTCCTCAGTACTGCAAACAAATGTGTAACTCAGTTGGTGTACATATGGATGATACCTGTTAATGGTATGTCCAAGTGAGGCTTAATGGATATGCTCCAGATATGGGAATCCATGTCACAGTGAGCCACACACTGTAATGAGCTATACCTTGCCACAACCATAACTGAAGAATGCTGGGGTGACAGATGCCTGTCATGGGTACTCCACATGCTTTGGAACTACATCCCTGATTACAGTATATGGAGCCCCTCAATAACACACCAGGGAATCCTTGCAGAGTGGGTGGGGAACAGTGGTTCCACCCCAGGGAACCCGCAATTGGCTCTGCTCCACAGAATGACAGTTAGTTAATCAATGGGGTGGCGACAGCAGACACATTTTGGCTAGGCTTATGAATGGCCTCTGACAGTTAAGCATGTACCTACCGATGTACCTAGGAACCTATACATACAGTATCAACACATGCTGATAGCTTAATTTACTGTTCAGATATTGACTTACCTTGTCCCAATAGCAGTTGTGTGTGCAATAGTTGAGGGCTGCCTATGTAGGATGCATAAAGTAGACCACCTATACATGACAGTTTACAGGTGGTCATGTGTGTGTGCCATCCATGTTTACTGTGTGTGCAGGTGGAGAAGTGTGTCAGTCCGTAGGGGCCTACACTGTATGTGCTATACGTTCCCTCTTTGCCAAGGCATGGGCATACTGGGCATGCCTCCGTCTGCCTATTGGGGTTGGCACAGGGTGTTCGTGGTCTGAATCCCTCTGTGCCTGTGGTGTCCTTGGCAATTGTGGTGGGCTGTGAGGGTCTTCACCATTATGTCCCTGCTGCAGCTGTTTCTGCAGGATCATATTATGTAGCCTGGCACATGCTATGAAAATGTGGGCACGCATGCCTGGAGAGTACTGCAAGGCTCCCCCAGTTATTTCCAAGCAACGGAACTGTGATTGCAGCATCCCAAACACATGCTCTATGATGACTGGTTTGTGCGTGTGCCTCATTATGGCATTCTTGCATGGGTGTGTCTGCATTTCTGATGGGAGTCATCATCCACAGTTCCAGTGCATAGCCAGCATCCCCCACAAGGTGGCCATATGGGATGTCCCCCCTGGCAAATACCTGATACAGCTGTGAGTCATGGCAGATGTGGGAGTCGTGGTAGCTTCCAGAGCTGCCAGCACACACATCTATGATAATGCCCTGGACATTGCACATGACCTGGCAGTTGATGGAGTGGTATCCCTTGTGGTTTATGTAGTGCCTACCATGCTCACCGGGTGGTGACTTGATGTGTATGTGCGTGCTGTCTATTGCACCCAGTACCTCCGGGTAGTCTGCCACATGGTGGAAGAGGCGCATATTGCTGGCCGACTCCTCTTGTGTTCGGGGGAAGTATATATACTCATCGGCATGTGGTAACATGGCATCCAGGAACTGGTGGAGTACCCTGGATGCTGATGCCTGTGAGATCCCCATGATATCCCCAGTTGGCCTTTGAAAGGTACCTGTGGCTAGTACTCTCAAGCTTACACATACCTTCATGTCCACTGGGATGGGTTCCCCTCTGTTATTCCTGGCTCTGAGGCGTGGCCATCGCAGCTCAACGATTTGCTGCATGGTGTCCCTGTCCACTCTGTAACGATCTACTATCTCCAGATCATTTAGCCCCTGGTAGGTTACCCTTGGTCTGAACACTCTTCTCCTCCTCCGATTCCTGAGTTGGTTGTCAGCCTCATCCTCTACACTACCTTCAGTCTCCCACACATACTGATGAATCAAAGCTATGATAGCCCCTACCATGTACATTTTCAAAGTTCCCCATCTGTTTACACCAATGGTGCAAAGTGTTTGGGAATACACAAGTATGTGTGCGGTGCTTTCACACTTTATACTATTGTGCTTTGGAAGTTGCTGATGTCATTGGGTGTGTATGTGCAATTCCAGCTGCAGGGTATCTTACTTGTGGGTTTCACAGCAGGTACTGCTATTGTGATGCCTGTGGTGTTGAATTACACTTGGCTGCCATGATTCATTTATTGCCCTTTACTTCACTTTTCAACCCGATTCCCCTCCCATTGTCAGGCACACATCCAGCTGCCTGCTTTCATGTTTTGTAATTTCCCAACCCAGGAATGTATTGCAAAATGTGTTATGTAGCTGATCTACTGCAGGTTTGCTTTGTTCTGATGTGACAGTTCTCTTTTCTTAGCAGTACGGCAACTCCCCTTTCCTATTCTGCAGGTAGCTGCTGACAGCCTTGTTAGCTGTTGTCAATGGCCCACTGTGAGTTCCTAGGTGTTAATTACTCATTTATACTCATATTGCTATGCTGCAGCATTTCCTTATTGTCTTCCCGTAACCTTCCTGTTTCAGCTAAGTTGCTCGCCGTGCGCACCCAGTTTCTGGCTTTTGAGCGCGTTTTCATCCACGTTCACATGCACTTTCGGTCACCTTGTGTGCTCTCAGCTAAGCATAGCTATGGCTAGGTACACACCCCTATCCTGTGGCTTTGCTTAGCAACAGGCAACCCAGATTATTCATGCTCCAATGTTCTAACAGCTATGGTGGTGCACACTTCTCATGATATCATGTTGACCTCCAGGCCACTCCTTGGTGTTGTACTGCTGCGCCATGTGGTACATCCTTACGCTGGTGGGACATTTGCGATTCAGTATTACTTGACTCATTTGCATGGCATTGACTACTAATTCCTAGTTACCATGCAAAACACTGTCACAGACCCTTAGCAACCCTTGCGCCTTGGTTGTGGTGTAGCATGCTTACCATTGACTATTATGGTGAAATCATGATTTGTGTTACATTGCAGTTTTATGACATCTAAATATAGTTTCCTTGTGTTCCCATTTGCGCACCCATGCACTGAGGTTGTACTTTGCATTAGTGTGGCCATGACATTAAATGTTATTTTCTATGTGTTGTGCATGTTTTTTTATGCCATTGGCTGTATATTTAGCCATTGGCATATGTTAACATTGTAATACATAAGTTTGGTCTGCTTTCATGACTCTGATATTCTGTTTGAAAAAATGTAAACTGTTTTTTGGTTTACACTTCTGCATGCTTACGCTATGCCTGCACCACTTCATGAATCACTATATACCTTCATTTGCATGCTACACTGCTGTACATGGGGTAATTAGCATACAAGTGCCGTGAGCTGTGCAGCTCTGGCATATGCTGGTAGTGCACGTGGAAACAACTTTTACCTGAATCACTCGATGGCCATATTTGGCGCTAGATTGCCGACGCTACTCCGGCGCATGGCACAAGCTTCATGAATCCCGGGGAACAAGTATATTCATACCCCCTCCCCATTTGGCCACTAGCAAAGCTAACCCTTTACAGACATCTTTTAACCTCTCATTTAGTTGGTCCATTTCTGTTTTGGGTCTTGCAATCTTGATTTTAAGCAGTTGCTATAGAATTCTATTTTTAAATCATTATATGTTTTTATTGATGTGCTAATAAATTTTATGTTTGTTAATTGATAGGCAAAGCCATGTGTTATTAATCAATGTTGTTATATAGAACTATTGCCTGCTTTCACAACATTCTTTAGAATTCAATAAAGTGTTCTTGATGCAAAAATAACCAGCAAAATGAAGCAGAGTATAACCGGGTCATTACATTTTTGAATTGCCGACATTTCATACAATATTAAAGCAGAGCAGTGATTAGAATACAATAGCTGTTAGGTAACAAGTTGTGATCTAATAACACATTAAATTGGTATAACAATGATCCTATTCTATTTTCTTCTGTAGCACTCAGAGAAAAGTCATAAAGGCTATCACTCCTGCTTTAACAGCAGTTAAATGTTTAAGCTTACAAGAAAAGGTCATTGCTCCAGAACACATTCTTTATAACAACATTCCTTATTTCATCCTTTTGTGTCACAGAAAGATATGCTCATGACTCATGTCATCACTCCAGTTAGAGATTTTCTTGGCTCATAAGTGACAAATAAAACACTGATACCTGCACGAATGGCAAGTGCATGGCTGTACCACATGAACCAAACAACAACAAAAAAAAAAAGCCAGCACTCCAGTGTAGCCTCTAATAAATAATATTTATTCCATCATTCCTCCATGGAAAAATACCCCAGTGGGGTCATACCGGTTTCGGCAAACGCCTTTTTCAGTGACCACACCACAAAAATAATACATGGAAGTGTGTAATTAATGTCTTCCTTGTATTATCACTAAAATATTTCGGCCCACATGTAAAGTCTGTGCCACGTTACATGGTAAACTAGGTGTATATAGTGTACATAAATAACCATCTCGCAAAAAGGGCAACAACCCTGGCCATTGAAGAAGGCACAAGATATCCAGGTCACACGTCATTGATATTTAAATGTTATATGGAATGTATTAAATTACTTAAACATCAGACTATTAATAAATGTCTTTATTTCCATCTGTTGATACAAATTGTTGTCCTTCTAGGAAATCTGAAAAAAAAAAAGATTGCTCGATCAAAAGAAAACAATGTGGATATTATGTTTAAGTGCTTTATATACTGCTAGCTTGAATAAACCCTTTGGAATAGCACAAATTAAGCATGATATTTGTAATTTTTGCATTTTAAAAATGTGTTTCATCTTGGTGGGGTAATTATGCCTAGTTACATTTATTACATAAAATAATAATTCATAACAAGTGTTATAACTATGGGAAAGTAATGTTTCTATTTTGATTATAAACTACTGCTCATTGTCATGTGATGGGAAGAAATCATAGCACCTGCTTGTATCCCTTAACAAAAGGGTTTCTGTTTTATTTTTATTTATGCATTGAAGGGCTCTGGTTAGGGGAAACCTAGTTTGTTGCCTTATTGGTGATGAATTCATTATTAAAGTCATCACTTTGAATTATTGGTTGTGTTTGTTGTGTTTTGCTGGATATAGTTATTTGACATGTACACCTATTTTTTGCTCCATGCATGCATTTAGTTGGATTTTATCTATATCTTTATCTATCTATATCTGTATCTGTATCTACATCTACATAGATATAGATATCAATAGACAGACAGATACACACAGATGTATCCATAGATATGCATATATTTTTATACATAATTATGTGCTATATATGTACACAGATATCATTATGTATTACTTTAATACATAAGAAATGGATTACTTACTCTAGAACACTGGCATATGGTCTTGTACCTCTAAAGCCCACTAAGTCTGCTGGCCTCTGATCTGCCTTTGTCTCCACAAGTCTTTGCACCTGTGGCAATACTGCTTACATGAACATGGGATCCCTGAGATTGAAGTGAAGTAATTCCTCACTGCTGCCATATTTCTGCATTCTTCCAGCAGCACCGCTCCTGAGGAAGACTGGTCCTGCTTTTGCAGGTATAACTCTTGCAGCAGGTAGAGGAGAATCTTTTGAGACCAGCTTGGGGCACAACCATGGGCTTTAATAGATTACATTGCCTGAAAGTCCATGTTTAGAATGAGATATAGAGGTATAAAGTTGAGACTACTAGAGTGTGAACCACACCCACAAGACTGACGTCACTCAACTTAGCACCTTATACCTTACGATGGTAGAGGTGGGTGCAGAAAGACATAGGAATGTAAAGACTTCATACACATGCAGGAGCATCTCCCAGTTAAGCTGAGGCTGTCACATCAGCTATGCATGTGCCTGAGCAAAGTACTGCTTAGCAGTATGAAGAGAGCTATAGCAGTTATAAGACTCACACATGCGCATTGATGCAGTTCATAGCGCTAAGTGCAGCTAAGCTTCATTTGCAAACAAATTTTTGAAATCTGATCAAAACTTATGCCAATTAATTATACTCTCATTTTAAAAGCTGCTGGGCTCAACATTTAGGAGAAATTGAAGGAACTTGTGAATTAAATGAAAAGGTATAGAAATCACAGAGGCAGCATAAAATTAGTGAAAAAAGGCAGTTATCCTGTTCCATTTCAGTAAACTCACAACACCAAATGACATTTGGCAACCTTTATTGAACTTCCACAAACATGATTGTTAACCAGTAATTATAAATTTCAACCAAAAACATGACACAAGTGATAACATCTATGAAAGGAAAAACATAAAATAACCATAAGAGCAGCGTAACCAACTCACCCTTGATAAGCGGCACCCCCCCACTTGCTCATTTATCTTTGCGCTAACAAGGCAGCGTTACCCTGCTCATCTTCAATTTATTGAATTACTCCACCATCCAAATAAGCAGCTCAATTTAATTATTAACGTATCCAACAGAGTAACCACTCACTCTCCTTCCCAAGTTATTGAAATGCACATCCAACACCAGAGGGGGAACAGAAGAGGGCAAGCCTGCCCCTCTTCTCCACCCTCCACCTTCCCAAACTGACATAACCACCAACCCACTAATAAAAAGAGGGAGGAAGGGAGGATAGCAAGTTCATGCCAAAAATGTGATTCCTACCTCAGTTACACTTAACAAAACCCTCTAAGCCCCTCCCTATCCTTACCTAATTTCCTCCTAAAACATCCCTCCATCCCAATTAATCCTATCCTCCCTTTATTCCCTTAATTCCTGATAACTTATGTATCTAGCCCCACTTGAAGATGTCCCAGGTCAAAATGGTCTGTTCCCAAACCTCATTTGTCCTGTTCCACTTCAGTAAACACTGAATGACATTTGACAACCTTTATTAAACTTTCAAAAGCATGATTGTTAACCAGTAATTATAAATTTCAGCTAAAAACATAACACTGGTGATAATAACATCCGTGAAAGAAAAATATAAAATAACGATAAGGGCAGCATAACCAACTCACCTTTGATAAGCAGCGTCCCCTACTCACTCACTTATCTTTGCACTAAAAAGGCAGTATTACCCTGCTCACATTCAATTTATTGAATTACTCCATCATCCAAATAAGCAGCTCAGCTTGCTTATTAACTTATCCAACAGAGCAACCGCTCACTTTCCTTCCCAACTTATTGAAATGTACTTCCAACACCAGAGGAGGAACAGAAGAGGGCAAGTTTGCCCCTCTTCTCTGCCCACCAGCCTGACCAGGCTGTTCCCCCTCTGTCCGACTCAACTGCCAGCAACCTAACCACCAGTAAGATACTAGGTCAAACATCATTCGGTGCACCCATCCTCCCTAACCCAGCTAGATACAACTCATTACCTCTTAACCCTATACATAACTCACAAAAACAGCCAAGTACCTAAAACTGAAAACAAATCACTGACCCCTCACCTATGCTAAGGTAGCAAACCATAACCTCATCACCTATCATAATTACTGCCATGATGTAATTAAACCATACCACCTGAGCACAGGAAGCCTCACCATGATAACAAAAGCCTTATCAGCCACTGGACTCACTACTAAGTCCACCGCCATTGAAGCCATGCCGAGGCAACTGCATACCACCATGCCACATTGCAATCCCATAGTACCACCCAATGAAACAATTTTCTTTTCTTTTTTTTCCTTGCTGTCCAATTAATGTAATACCCCTCTTAAATCTCTTCTAAATTCCATTTAATAAAATACTAACATCACACCAACTACCCATTATAAACAATAAGACACTTAAACCACCATCATGGTTGGTAGCAATATGACCTCAAAACACCACTATCATGACTGGCATTGCCCACAATAAAGCAAACCAGGCAATACTAACTCAACACAATATACCAACACACTAGAGAATGCCCAATGCCACCAGATCACCGAAGGTCCATGACACACTATTACTGTCCAGGATGTAATGAACAAACCCAACCCAGTCTCTCCTGAAACTGCAGTAACTCAAAACTGAATCATCCTATCAAACTCCCACATCTAGATTGCAAGCCTAATTTACTTAATGCAACCCACTAATCCCCTACCCCTGATGTGTGCCACACTATCTGCCCCTTCCAAAGAAGACCCCTGCTACCCCTAAAACAGTGTAACATTCAAACATGATATTCCCTGCACAAGATCAACCAAACATTACTGTGTGAAAGCAATCCTTTTCTAACCCCTATATACAACATGGCAATTACCCTTCCTTCCCTAACCAGCCACCAGCTCAAATCCCCCCAGTTGGTCCTCACATGCCTCCTTTGTCAACCAATAAAATTCTCCACAACTTCCCATCCATCTGCCAAAAGCCTAACCAAGTTACTTCCCCAGTAATCACCTGCCAAATGCACCCCAAAACACTAAACCCATTTCCCCACATATACCCAACACCTACATACCTAGAATGCTCCATCAAACCCTACATACTCTTAACTCGTACATACCGAACCACCCGCTATCAGCTCAGAGTGCAAGTCACAACTTAATGAGTAACTATAAATTCAGCCTAAAGTGTCCACCCATGTCCGTCTTGAACTAGATCATACCACCCATCCAAACATGAAGGCTGACTTGCATGGTTTGTAAGAACCCTATATCTGTTAACCTAATAACCTCCTATCCTAACCCCCCAACCTGCCTCTACCTCAATTGCTGTCACTACCCCAAGACACAGTACTCTGACGTGCCTTAGTGAAGCCCAATAAGTAGTATTACCTGCAGCCTAATTATGCTCCATTCCAGCCACAGATGCCTCTTGATCCATTACCTTACAACTTCATTGTCCTCAGTCCACTGACCATAGCTCCCTCTGTGCACTGCTTTTATGGCCTCATTATGCATCACTCTGGTGACCAGACATCCACTGGCCAGCCTCCTTCACAACTTCACTCTTCTCAGTCCACTGACCATTGCTCCCTCTGTACACTACTTTTATGACCTCATTATGCACCACTCTGGTGAACAGACATTCACTGGCCAGCCCTCTCACCTTTTGGGCCTCCTTCCTTCTGGCCATCGACCAAGGTCCATTCTGCACCTCCCCACCTTCAGGCCACTGATTGATGACCGCCACTCTGCACTCTCCATCTGTAAAAGAAAAGAAAGCTGTAAATCCCCTATCTTGTAGCCGATTTCCAATGTTTCCTCAAACGTGCAAACGATATTGACCTTGCATAAATTACTCAGCCGCTCTACCTCTCAGTCAAAACAACACAAGTAGCAACAGAATTAATAGCAATAAAACTGATTTCAACAAAAGATGACTACAAACCTCAGTGCAAAATCGGACAAGCCAAAAAACTTTAGGGAAAAAGACAAAAGCCCATATACGGACAGCATGTAAATATTGCTCCCAGAAACCCAGAAAGTTGATAGAATAACATATTGGCAGTGTCTTGTACCTCTGAAGGAAACTCCTCCAATCTGAAATTGTATACCATTGTTTAGTGATGCCAGTCTGCAAGGATTTGCCAAAAACAAAATTCTTGAGAACAGACCCATAATTAATAGGGGGGGGGGGCAAGACCCAAATTATAGGAACCCTTAAATATTACTCTTACAAACATAGGTTAATACAATAACAGGTCTGGATTAGCATGACATCCTAAAGGGTAAGAAGTCTGAAACTCAATTGTCTGTCAGTTACTGGCTTCAACCCTGGATGATTTACCGGCGATAAGCCCGAAGGCCAGAATTTATGAGAAACAGATCAACATTTAAGGCAAAATCTGAACATTCTGTCCAAAACTACTGTACCACTGAGATATTATTACATATGTAACTGGCAAACAATAAACCACTCTTTCTTCTATAATCTCCATCAATTATTTTTTTTTTTGAGACAGCCCAGTAGCATAAAATTAAAACACAAGGCCAAGTGATAAGCTTAATAATGTAGATCTTCTACCTCCCATATTTTCCAGTTGCTTTTTGTTTTTTTTTAATAGCGAATTTGTAATACCATTACATGCTTGGCTGAATCCCTTGCCTTTTATATATCTTAGGGACCTTAATTTCATAACAAGATAATACCTATAGGTAAGTAGAAGCATTTCCCTTTGAGCTGCCATGCTCTTACAACTTTGTACAGGGCCTCTCTGCACATCTAACATTGAGGTAATGTATGCAAATGACACAGACAATCTTCCCACTGAAAGACCTGGACAGTTGAGAGCTAAACCATCATCACCAAAATTAGAACGTATCTGTACTGACCTGCTAACGGTTGCCTTTGCTCCAACCTCTCAGTGAAACTGATGGAAAACTGAAGTGTTCCATCCAATTTAGAGGGACATTGTAGAGTAACTACCTAGCAGGGTGATATTAAAAGCATTGTGCTCTCCAATTCAGCCCCTTCACACCTGTGTACACTGTGACCCTCTAAAGAAGGCCCAATCAAAGATAAGAATCAAACCCTTCACCTTGTGTCTGTGAAGCCAAACCCCACCTTCCCTAGTAATCAAAAAGTAAATAAAACAAGTGAAATAAGTTCCTCTACCCAGTTCCAACCCAAAATACCATCCTGCCAAGCATTATTTCCCCTCTTCAGACTCCTCAAGACAGCAGATGAACAATCTAATGGAATTTACCCACTGCATACCTTTCACTTCTTAAGGAAACCAGACAAATCTATATGTAAATGGGGAGGCACAGGCTCAACATGGAGAGAATTTTAACTATTACTCTTAAGAACTTAGAAAGTAGTGTGAATCTGAAATGCTTGTTACTTTTTTTTTTTTTATCTTCATTCCTAAAAATATGCAATGGCAACAGACCAACTTCTCCGAATCACTCCTCAAAATCTGCACAGCAACAGACCAACTCCTCAGAATCTGCAACAGACTAATCTACAACAACGACAGACTGAAATCCCCTGACAAAAGAACAATCTGCACCATTGTGCCCCCCCCCCCCACCAAAGCAACAGCTCACAACCTTAAATGTCTCTGTCCACTGCCAGTATTTGGTGCGTGAGAGAATTCACCATTAATTGCGCTATGCGCATGTACGAATAAGCTGTTCCCAAGCTGATATACTTTACCTGCGAAAAACACACTCCCGCCTTACCTCTCAAATCAAACCACAGAACCTCTTACTATGAGGCAGCAACGCAACCGCTGCACCACTCTACCATCTGTAACACAGCCTACACCTCAGTGAACAGTTAAATGCATTTCCTTTATTGCATGGAACACATTCACATCTGTTAAACTTCCAGCATACAAACACACTCTTTCCTTCAAAAATGTCAATTTAATTTGAAAGAACTCAAACAATTTGAATATGGTGGCATTAGATTTGCCCAGGTTGAAATGTAAACCTTCATTTGCCCTAGCAGATAACATATATAATGTACTAGATAAAAGTAAATGGAAGCCTTTCAGAAGGATTAATGTGTTCACCCTTAAAACGACGATAACCCCACAGCCAACACAATAGCTGCTGACAGGTGATATACAATACTTCCTTTACATTCTCAAATCAAAATAAATAATGAGTAAAAATGCTGGACCGTACCTACTGCCAAATGAGAATATTATAAAATATGCACCTACTCACTTCTATGAAAGTTAATATCCCCGGACAATTATAACTGCATACATTCCCGTAATACAGAACCCCCTTTCCCTGTATAGTTCACAAGGGGATGGAAGACCTAAGCTGTAGATCATGAAACCTCCACCCCCACAACTTCATTGAGAATACAATTTATACAGACAGCATACATTATTACTAGGTTATGGATAAATAACAGACAAAGATCCACCGACACAACAAGTCTAAACATGGTAACCACACTTCCTGTTCAAAAGTGCCTACCATTTTGAGGCAGACACCGTATTATTAAAAATACAAAGATTTTATGAGATCCAAACATAAAGCAACTTTATTATTTATTTATAACCCAGCACCAACGACAATTGCGATGGCCCGTACCTTCCACTACTAGTGATCATCAAACATCAAAATGAAAGGGCTCATAATTTGTGATAACTACTAACAGAGCATATAACTGTACATGTGAGGTGAGATATCATCCCTCATGGGAGCCTCATGGTCCACAGAAACATCTGAACAGCTAAGAAAAAAACAGGAGAGAGAAAAAAAAAAACTGGACCAGCTTGGAAAACAGCACTTCTTAGGTACTATAGCAACATAGACAGCCCGGGCTAAACTAAATGCACCTCAGCCACCGAAACTGTTAATAGTGACACCACCGAGACATAATTAAAGTGAGAGAGAGGAAAATTAAATAAACGAAATAAATAAATATAAATGACCAGGTTAACAAGGGAGCTCTGCTGATCCAGCGCTACCACAAGTAAACCAACCCCACTACAGGAGCCACTGCCTAACCAGCATTATACTAAGGCAAGCAACACCTGCACCAGCCCTCAATACAAACTCAAGCTAGCATGCCCCACATTCGAACATGAGCAGCCTGACTCCTGCATGAACCGTGCAAACAAACCTTTTATTCTGTGCTTAAGAGGCATTAACCCTAACCAGGATATCAAACCTGCCTCCCTGAGGCAAGCCCAAATGGACCTCCATCACGAGGATCAACAACAACACTGTGTATATACATGTATAAATATATAAATATATATATATATATATATATATATATATATATATATATATATATATATATATATATATATATATATATATATATATATATATATATATATATATATATATATATATATAAAAGTATATATATATATATATATATATATATATATATATATATATATATATATATGTATATATACACTCATCCACACATCACCACCAGACCAAGGTTTACCTGAGCCAAGCACGCACTGGTCGTCATGGACATGAACTTGCAATATAGCAAGTTCACGCCAAACATGTGACTCCTACCTCAGTTACACTTAACAAAACCCTCTAAGCCCCTCCCTACCCTTACCTCATATACTCCTTAAACATCCCTCCATCCAAATTAACCCTATCCTCCCCCTATTCTGTTAATTTCTGATAACCTATGTATCTAGCCCCACTTGAAGATGTTCCAGGAAAAAATAGTCTGTTCCCAAATCTCATTTATCAAGTGCAGTTTATTCTGACATCTTCAGGATTAGTCTTTGATTTACTGCTAAATCAAGAAATACTGTAATATTTGTATGTTTCACCTGCGAAGATTTGGAATGTGTAAGGTACAATATTAAATTCTATCTTCATTAACTTTACATTATATATAGCTAGTTACTGTAGACACCCGGTCTCTGAAAATGGAAATGCCCAGTATTGCACTGCAGACACTCTTCGTGTAACTAAGAAATTAAATACACAACAAATTAAGTAATACTGTTCCTCATAACATTTGTGGTTTTCTGGCAAACCATTGAGGACTGCAGTTTGTAAATAATAATAGACTTTTGAGGCTATGCTTCAGACAATGTATGTTAATGCAAAAGCTATTATAGCAACTTTCTAGGCTTGCAAGAGAAATATGTAAAATCTATTCCTGATTGTGGACTTTGTCCCACTATTGCATTTTGTTTGTTCAAATTTCTTACACTATGAGATTGGAAGATATGACTGGTGGTGGCCCTTCCACAGTCCAGACTTCAAAACAGATGAAGAGTACATTCTATGCATAAGGTGAGCATATCGTTCAACTTATTAACATAAGAAATCTGGACAAAGCCTAAAATAAGGTATGGAAAAAAAGTCCAAAAAATATGGGCAGATGTTAAATATTGCTCTTACAAACTAGGAAAGTTGCTAGAATAACAGGATTTGTGTTAGCATTTACTTTTTGAAGGCTATAAATCTAAAACTCAAATGTGTTATTATTTAGTGACTTCAGTCCTAAGTGATTTGCGAGAAAACAAGTAACAGACCAAAAATAGGAAGGAAAATTCTAGACATTCTGCAAATTTCTGGACAGTTCTGAGGTATGGATGTGATAAATTTAATGCAGAGGAAGAATATGCTTCAGAAAACATCTGAGGTGGCTGTATGCCACGGTGGTACAACGGTAGCATTGTTACCTCACAGCAAGAGGTTCTCCCGTTCGATTCTCAGCTTGGCTTGGGAGTGCCTTCTGTGTGGAGTCTGCATGTCCTCCCCGTGGTTGGGTAGCATTCAAAAAACATGCGTGTGTAAATGGGCATGCCTTCCTTGAAGGTTGGGTGTCGAGCTGGCACCTTGGTGTTTCGTAAAAATCTACTGCCAATCATTAGCGGACAGGAGTTCCGCTGTGGCGACCCCTTACCGGGAAAAACCCGAAAGACAAACAGCAGCAACAACATGCTCAGTCACCTACAACATCCACAGCCAGACACTATGGAAGGTTAGTGTTTCACTGGTTTTCCTGATTTCATGCTAGAAATCATGTAACTCTTACATGTTTCTTCATCAGGTACGCCGTCAACAACAAACTTTACAGAAACCACTTGCCAAGTGTGGGCATCATACCTTTAAGGCAAAAAATCATATTTAACTGTCACAGGTCACACAGACTAGATTTTGACATATTTCTTCACAAGGTCAAGCACTAGAACCAGTTGCATGCTGTGTTGCACCACAACTGATTGATGCTGACAGCAGAATCTCTGTCCATAATAATGTCGTAACTAATTCTAATCTCCCCCATCTTTTGTCCCTAACCCAAGATTCACTTCTGTCTGTGGAAAAATGGCTAACCAGCAATGAACTCCTACTTAATCCTAAAAAAAAAAAAAAAAAAAAAACTTCTTGTCTTCCTCCCTAAATCTCTACAACATTGCAAAATCTCCTTCTCAGTCACATCTCTCAAAAATAGTACTATCTTTCTCAAACCTCACACTAAACTCCTTGGTCTTGTTATTGATGACCAACTTAAGTTTGACATCCATATTCTACAGACCATCAACAAACACACCAAATACTAGGCCTATTATATAGGAATTAAAAAAAAAACTGACTAAGGACACAAAATATTCTCTGGCACAAGCTTTGCTACTGCCTACTCTGTTTTATGATGCACTATGCTCATTAGTCTACAATCCATCCTCATGACCAGACTTGAATCTACCTCAATACAATTGCCAGATTTGCTGCAAGTCTTCCTTACTGCTCCCATCACTGCACTGCCTTAAAAAAATCTTCAATGGCCAGAAGTTCAAAATCAACTCTTACTTTCTCAACTCCACCGCACACTCTCTATACTAGCTAATCCCCCCCCCAGCCCTGCTCTCTCTACCCTAATCTCTCCCTACACCTCCAAACGCTGTCTCTGTAGTGCAGACCAACACCTCCTGGAAGTGTATAAGCCCATGAAGCAAAGAGGTAAACGTCTGTATAGTAATTTGGTCACCAACACCAGGAATAAACTTTCCCCAGACCTAGGAGCTATCACTAACAGTTTCAGTTTCAAAAAAAGTGCTAAAAGATCACATGCTCAAAACATGGACTTACCCCTGCCCTACCCCAACCTGACCTATTCTTCCTCATCTGTCTACCTCCTTTATCTCTGCTTCTAGAATGTTACAGTAACTGCACCCCTATTGCTTTTCTTTCTTTCTGAAGACATTCTACCTAAATCATTAACTGTATATGCCTATATTTCTCTCAGTCAAGTGTATAGTGATAAATTACTTTAAACATTTTAACTTGTTTTTATTTGCCAAGTGTTAACTGCAATCTTACTCTCTGTGTGTTAGCAATTATTTAATTCTTACATAATTAAGTCTGAATGCTGTTGGTATACCATATAATGTCCTTGTTATCATTATTAGTTAATCTCTGTATTTGTATTTGTTTTGTATTTTCTCCTTGGGCCTCTACTGAAAAAGGGCTTCTTGCCCAGTCAGACTAACCCGGTTAACAAATATCAAATAAATTAAATAAATAAGTCATGTACTATAAAATCTCCTTGGTTACACTTACACATTCCGACAGAATCTGTAATATTTTTAATAAAAAAATTAAAGTTGAGGGGCAATCATGGTCACACTGCCACAGCTAACATTAGCCAACAATGGGTTCAGGACTTGTGTGGGGAAAACAAGCAATGCACATGCCCAAGGAAAGTGGGAGACAGAAAAGAAGACGGGAGGAATGGGTGAAGAAGAGGGACACACAAGAGGGTTGTTGGAACAGGAAAACCTGAGGGAAAGTGAGGGGGGCATGATCAATTTTTTTTTTTTTTTTGATGGGAATGGATCCAAATGTTTTAAGAATAGAAGGAAAGTTAAACATAAGGAAAGAGAAGGAGAAGAACATCACAGAACAAACATTGCAATACATAACAGACAAAGGTTGGAAAAAAACACAGGTAAAGAACAGGTATTTTACACAGATGGCACACTGTAATACACGGGCAATGGAAAGTTGTCAAACATGGTGAGGATGGATTCCAGACATGGTGAAATGCAGAAAAATATATCTACCTATGCACTATCATATTGTGACATGTTGCCAACTGTGTGGTAGTCATACCTGGATGTGTATGACCAATGGTGGATGTGTATTGTAAGTTAATATCCATGTAGTCTGTTAGGAGTGCAGATATAAGCCAAGCAACATCACAGATGAGCAAATGCAGGTCTAACAATTTTAGATAACTCCATCAGAGGACAGAACTAAACCTATGACCATGCATGTAAAAGGCAAACAACCAAGCACGATGCCAACCACAAGTACTGCTGAAAAGCACCAAAATGGCTGCTAAATACACAAGTAGGTGTGCACAATGCAAATAAAAGTGCTATAGAATGCATATATGTCACACACATATACTATGCCAAAGCAACACACAGGTGTAGGAGTGCATATATGACTGTCAGTGACCTAAATGCAACGTACATGAAAGTAAGGTCAATACACATACACACACCAATGACATGTAAGAATATTTACAAAAATATAACACTATAGCCTAAAACATATATTAGGTTGTGCACATGGCTTTCAACAATGTATACTGGTTAACACACAAGTATAATGAGAACAAGGATGTATTGTAAGCAATAGCCAGCAATTTGTGTGCAGATGTCCTTCATCTGTATAATGGCCATACATTTGGCATATCATCACCATGTCAACAACATGACACATGGCAATGGTCAATAACTGCAATGTAATAAAGACATATGAAGGTGGAAAGGAAGAAGACAACCTGGGCCCAAATCAGGAAAAAGCAGGACAAGGTAAGTTGACACTTAGCTAATGTATGTGTACAACACACCGGTTGCTGTAGAAGCCAACCCAAAATACATTTAAACAAATGGCAGACACGTGGACAGAATGATTTCTGATGTACACAGAAATGACAATGAATAAATTACACATACACAGTAATATGCAATCATGTAAAACCAACATGCATAGGTGCGTGAGCTAAGAGTTTCCAGCACATACACATATACTGTCATGTAGATGTTGAATATAAACTACAGTAGTATGTCACACACCCTGCTCATTAATGAACAGAGGGCACTCCTGTGAGCATCATTATAGCACATCAGTGGTAAGTCAGTGAATACTCACATATCAAAAGTACAATTGTGCGTCACTATGGATCTGACTATGTGCGCACATATACAATAAGTTATAATCTTTAGATTAGATCGACCTAAAAGAAAAGGAGGAGGAGTCTCCATAGATCGACCTAAAAGAAAAGGAGGAAGAGTCTCCATACTCTACTCCAATTGTCTCTTCAAATTCAGTCCCACACTAGAATTTCCCTCCTTCTCATCAGCTGAACTCCTACTGGCCAACTTCAAACTTAACAGTTTCAACACCATAACTGTTGCAGCAATCTATATTCCCCCTGGTGATAATATTAACATACTTGAGAACATCCTATCTCACCTCTCACATACCATCCACAATGAAATAACTATACTGGGAGATGTAAATATTGATTGGCTTACAATACAATTTCCCAACACTACTTCCTGTATAAACCTACATGGGTTTGAGCAGCTAATCACAACCCCAACCTACATTAATAAATCTCACCTACCTAGCTCTCTTCTTGACTGGATATTGGTCTCCCACCCTCAGAGCTATCATAACTCCCAAACCCTTCCAAATGCCCTCAGTGACCACTGCCCTATAACAGTTACCAGACATACTCCACACCTTACCAAACCTAACAAATTTATTGCCACCCACTCACTTTCTCATTTCTGTCCTAACTCCTTTATTCATCAACTCTCCAAAATTAACTGGTCTTACCTCACCACTCTTCCTTTAGATGAAGCTGTCCACTCCTTCAACACTACATTCCTAAACATTCTTAACTCCCTTGCTCCTCTTTGCACAATTAGAATCAAATCTAATACTGCTCTCTGGCTCACTAAATCTACCAGAACCCTCATGAAAGACCAGAATATGATTTGGAAAATGTGGACTAAAACTAGGACCCCTTCTCTTCTTCAGAAGTATAAAGAACTCAGCAATAAAATAAAAAAAATCATCCATTATGACAAAATAAACTTCTATGTCAATCTTCCCTCTACTCTTAAATCAGACCCAAATAAATTCTGGAGCTCTATTAAACAGGCTCTTCATCCAGGAAACCCTTCCTCTCCTAACCCATGTCCCAGTGCAACACCTGAAGACATAGCCAGCAAATTTAACAATCATTTTATAAACTCAATAACTTCCATAATAAACCCCCCCCAGAAACAGCACTAGCACCCCCACAAACTCTATACCTCTTCCAAACCCTCCTAACTCCTTCTCTCTAAAAGCAGTATCAACTAACTATGTAAAGTCATTACTCTCTGAACTTAAACCTTGCTCCCCATCTGTTGACAAGCTACCCTCTTACTTCCTGCAGACTTCCTCTGAGCCTCTTGCCTATCCTGTATCCATCTTAATCAAACAATCCATTTCTGGATCCTATGTCCCCACTGTATGGAAGAATTTCTTTACTCTACCTATTCACAAAGGGGGCAACTCCTCAGACATATCCAACTTCAGACCGATTGTCATACTCTCTCCACTCTCAAAAATCCTAGAGAAGTGCATTCACAAGCAGGTAATGCATTACCTTCACCAGGCAAACCTTCTCACACCCACACAGCATGGTTTCCGTCCCAAGCATAATACAACTACTGCACTCATATCATTCATCAACATAGTCTCCCTCGCTCGTGATAACAATAAACTTGTATCATGCCTATTCCTTGACCTTTCTAAAGCCTTTGACACTGTCTCTCACCCACTCCTCCTAGATAAACTCACTAACTTACATTTCTCTCCCCCTACTATCTCCTGGTTTTCCAGCTATCTCTCAACCCACCAGCAATCAGTTAAATGGCTCTCTACACTATTCTCTCCTCTCACTGTACAAATGGGAGTCCCCCAAGGGTCTATTCTTGGACCACTACTCTTTAATATTTCCATGAATTTGCTCTACTCCTCTTGTCCCCAGTCATGTCTTGTGCAATATGCTGATGACTCAACTGCTATAACCATTGCTGACAACTCAACTGACCTCCACTCATCTACCCAGGCATCCTTCCACACCATTGAAACTTGGCTTAGTGATAACAAACTAGTACTTAATCCAAAGAAAACTAAGCTCCTACTCTTCCTCCCTAAAAACATCACCACACTCAAAAGTACATTTACCATCTTATCCTGCAACAACACTATCACCTCAGCTGAATCGAGTACTAAATTGCTAGGTGTAACAATAGATGATCAGCTTAAGTTTGATCTACATATTACTAACTCAGTAAAAAGAACTCATCAGAAACTTTGATCCCTTTTCCATAGCAAGAAATACTTAACTAACACTGCCCGAATAACTCTCTCCCAGGCTTTATTACTCCCAACACTCCTGTACAGCTGCCTCATATTCACAAACCTAAATTCTACACTTATTTCCAAGCCTGAAACTACCTATAATAAGATTGCCAGATTTGCAGCTAAACAAACCTACAAGTCACACCACTGCTTAGCACTACAGCAACTAGACTGGCTAGAATTCCCTCAGCTGCTCCAACTATACCAACTATAAATCATCCACTCTATTCTCTATCTACCCTCCTTTAGCCCCAGCCTGTCCACTATCATATCCAAATATTCCCGCTGTTAGGATGCTACATAGCTCAAATCAAGAATTATTAGACATCTACAAACCCAAAACCAAAATAGGCTGCCTTCTCTATAACTATAAACCAGCTATATCCTGGAATCAACTCCCCTTGGAAATAAAATCCCTCCAGCATAGCAAAAGTTTCAAATTAGCCACAAGGAAATACCTAAAAACAAAGTGGTCTTGCCACTGCAGCCAACCACCCTGAAACCACCATCCTTTCACCTATTTCACCACCTCACTCTTAATATATCTCTAACACTATTCCTCTGCCTCTTCTACCTCTTCCCTTGCTCTGTCTCCAACCACTCTTAATTCTTACAGTCTCAAAACAACCTACCTGTCTAGTCTGTCTCCTATACTCTACCTCCCCTACATCTCCTACTAGCCATTCCTACCTTTCTTGTTTCCAAACTCCTATACAACTGGTTCCTACCCACTTTAAATAAGCATCTGCCTAACTATTAACTCATTTTGCTCTAAGCAGCTTAAATAATATTGTAACTAGTCACATGTTCTTCTGCTAATTGTTTAAAACCTTGTTTGTAAGAACTTACATACTTGTCTGCCAATTGTTAATACTCTGTATAATTGAATTGCCTGAAGAGCTTTTTTTCTCTCCAGGTCTCTGCTTGTAAGATCCTATAGTTGATTGTTACTACTATGTTAATTTATTAACTGCATAATTTATTAACTAACATTTAATAAATTGTTTTCTACTCCAGAGGAGCTTTTCTCCCCGGGTCTCTGCTGAAAATGAGCCAAAATCTCAGCCAGACTAACCCGGTTAACAAATGTAAAAGAAATAAATAAATAAAAATAAATAAAAAAATAAGTTAGTGTGTACAACTATTTGAGGAAGCTGTGAATTTATGTGAATAAGTAATAGATATGGAAATGTAACATACAGCAAACATAGTGGAATGTACTGATACAAAATGAATTATCTGTAACATCGTGCATACATTAATGCTGCATTTGTGTGTGATGCAGTCAGAAAGGTAGGATTGCCCATAGCTATGACATACCTGTGTATGACCACACATGGCATCAGTATTGCCGGTACATATCACGCAGCACCACACCATGCCAGTGGGATATCATGACAGCTGTCACACAAAACACATGGAAAATGGCATGCCCTTCTGTTGCACATACATGTATGGCAACACACAATTCCAAACCTTACCACAGTGGTAGGGCTGGACTATGGACAATATCTGTTGCCTGTCATTTGACATTAGTAAAGTACATGTTTACAGTCTAATTTTTATAGCACTAGCTGCAGGTTAACTGCCACAGTACATGGACAACTGAATTTGGGGATAAAGTGTAATGTGTTAATGTGTGTCAGGAACACATTGAAACATAATTAAATATCACATGATGATAAAACATAATCATGGCAGCTACATGGTATGCATGCACAACAGTGTATATACAGTCCAGTCAATTATATGGCAATCAGCATGTCGGCAGCATAACACAATTGCAGCACACAGACAATACTTACAGAACCGAGCGACAAGGCTGATGGGGATGAGCTTCACGAAAGATTTCACTATCGCCATGAATGAGTCATGCATAGCCAGTGCCATATCCTGGAAGAACGTCACCATTATGTCTCTCATCTGTGTTCAGAACACAATGGTCATATCCTCCCAGATGTCCTCCTGATCATTGTCTCTGTTCCAGTCTTGCTGTCATCTACTCAGTGGTCCAGCAGGTATGGGCTTGGGCAAGTGTGAGTCCAGCCTCCTCACCATTTTCATCATCATCATCATTGCCATCATCATCATTTGGGGACTGGGGCAGTATCCTGGCATGTGCTCGTCATTGTCATCTGAGAGGAGAACATCCATGGGTCTCATGCTCATCAAGATGAACTGCAAAACATGACAGAAATGAAAAGCAAATGTCTATTACACAGAACATTGCCATGAAGAACACAGCTTAACTTAATATGAAACTGATGTGCATATCTGCAATGCAACATACTTGATCAACGTACCATCCACTGGTGGGTTATGCAAATACAAATATGAGGCTGAAGGTGTAGTAGCATGCATTAAACTTCTTATTTAAAATGTAGTTTAATTTTAATTCAGTTTTAATGGGTGCAGACATTAGCAATTAGCACAATTACATTCAACATAATTGCTGCTAGTGAATGGCTCATAATCTATATAACACATTCCCTATGTCAGTTCATATATATTGTTATGGACATGACCAGTAACATAGCATGTCAGAGAGAATTTATCCATCACCAATGTGAGCATTACAAACAAGGCCATGAAACAGCATGCATAACACAGCTTACCAGTGTAAAGAAGGACATCACCTGAACATTTAAATATTGGCCAGCATGAAGTATATCAAGCATATGCAAATCAAGCACTTGCAACATATCTTGACATCTGAATGGCAGCATGCCTGACACTGCATCATGCCACATTAACATAAGTGAACTCTGAAAAAATATACCTTGTAAATGTCAACATAACAGTATTATAGTGACCTGCACTGTTTAATAATGCAGTCTGCATCAGTAAACTGTTCGTGTGAGTTTATGGAAGTAGGCCATCATTCCATTTCTTTTTCCCTTGCATGTGTTCCCTGAATGTGTGTGAATATAAATGTGAGGTTCAGCTGAAATTTATCTCCCCAATCACCACCTGATAGTCTGAAGAAAATACTATTTACCACATTTCATGCAACCATCACTAGGGCACATCTCTGTAATGCACTATCGGAAGGCAAACTACACTGCATCAATGGGCCCCAATAACATCCAGGGGTGCTTAATACATAGCATGAAATGGGACCACTCTGGTCCAGCTGAATCTCTTTTCATCTGTAGCTTACAGAGAGGTTTTGCATACAAATAATGGACGATGGATATAGTCATTCCCCTGTACAAAGGATTTCAAAACACACTGATCAGGGAGAATACAGGCCTGTAAGTCTGACCAGCCTCATATGTAACCCCACTTGATAAACGAGGATAGAGATAACATGAAAATGCTGGCCCTATCACAGTTTTGCTTTGTTAAAGGATGATCATGCCTATTAAATGTGGTGGACTTCATTCAGAGTGGCTAAAAAGCAACGGATGTGGCCAAGACTGTGCAGACAGCTTACCTCACCCTAGCCAAGTATTGTGATACAATACCCAACTCAGACATTATAGACAAGCTGAATGAACTAAGTATAAACACTTTGATCACTCCCTTGATAGGCAAATAGCTCACTGCTAGGATCCAGGAGGTCAAAACTGGTGAGGCCACCTTCACCAAGAATTCAGTTACTAATAGAGTCCCCCAAGGCCCACTACCATGGCCACTGTTTTTTGGCATCTGTTTCTCTGAAGTAGAACCAAACAATGAATGTTTATGGCTGTGCAAGCTGAAGGTTATCACTGACTCCCATGTAGACACAAGCAATCTTCAAGAAGCCTGTCTATGACTAACACATGGTGACAAAACAATGCTCTTAAAACCAATTGCAAGAATTGCTTAATTGTAATGGAAAGTCAACATTCATGGATAATTAATATGTTGATAATATGGCCCCAACACTAAAGCCAGTGGTCATCAATCTGTGTACGCATGTAGACAGTAGCCTTGCCTTTGACGGTGAGGAAATCCTTTTGTGTAGCACAAGTTATAAGTAAGGGCATTTCAGCTAGGTCCAACTGGCCTTATCACAACAATCATAGTGTAACATGCTCTCTTCATTTTTTTACCTGACCAGGCATATGCAGAAACTGCTACTTCACAGTTTCAATAAACAAAGAACACGTGTAACAAACATGACTTACTCAGAGGGCCTTAAAGACTTTTCCATCTACTCAGTTTGATTTACATTTTTGAGTGGTGATCTTATGACTGGATTACAAGCATCTGCAAATACAATAGTTATTAATCTCCTGCATATTCATAAGTCAAACAGCACCAGAAATACAAAGTCTAAGGACCACAATTTTGACTGTGACTTAATCAGAACTACAGACTGAATCTCCTATGAGCACACTTAAAATCCATGTGTAGCTAATGCTGCATATTACACAGTTTAAGCACAACATAGACCAATGTATGGTGATTTGTAAATTTACACCAGGACTGACACACATGTCCATTATTGATAGACATACCTTATAAATAACTGATCCCAATGTCCTATTTGCAAGGCTACTAGAATATTCCTTGGGAAATGCTGTCAAACAAAGTAATAGACTAACATAACCAGAATAGCGCATGGCAAAAATATAAAATTTAATGAATAAATACAAACTTTTACATATAAGCACTTTCTCAAGTAATTACAAAAGCTCCAACCTATCCTCTTTATGGGTCTATATTAAAAGACTGAAGAGATGTTTCAGCGATCACCTTTTGGTTGACAGGTAATGAGCATACGCACTAAAGTGTGAATGCTCAAAACAGAGATTTCTTTCCCTGGGAAAGAAATTGCTTGGCCATCCCCATGTGTTCACCCCTTTCCTCACTGTAGTGCGATCTCGGAGTTGGTATATTTAGTTGGGGGGGTGGGGAGACAGCCCCCCCACATTGGGTGGTGTGGGGGGCAAACCCCCCAAATTGTTATGTTTTAAAGTGTGTGTGTGTGTGTGTGTGTGTGTGTGTGTGTGTGTGTGTGCGTGTGTGCGTGTGTGTGTGTGTATTTGTGCTAGTGGTTTATTTCCCAGGAAAAGAAACTGCTACTTTGAGCATTCGCGCTTTAGTGCGTTCGCTCATTACATGTCAAACAAGAGGTGTTCACTGAAACACCTTTTTGGTCTTTTAATATAGACCCCTCTTTATATACAAATAACAATTGAATAATTAATTCAATTCAGCAATAATCTTATAATTGATTAATGAGGATTCATCAATGTGAGTGTATGAATTTACTATATTTGGCTAAATGCAAAGTATATGCATCATTCTATGTGGGTAAAACTAATAGAAGGTTGTGTGATAGGATAGCGCAATATCTTTATGATATTAGGAAGCTGAATACTTCTAATGCATTAGCCTGATATGTTTTATTGAATAATACCTCACATAGTTTTAAGTTTTGGGTTTTACAATTAATTATTGAAGGTATTAGAAAAGATGATATTGTGAATAGAACTAAAGTACAAGAATATGAATGGATTAGTTGACTACATGCAGTGAATGCACCATATATAAGTTTTAAAGCAAAATGGATTACATCATCAGTCAATTATAAAGTTATTGCTTCATTGGATTTACCAATCAATTGTTAATTGTATATAAAGAGGATATATGTTGGAGCTTTTACAATTACTTGAGAAAGCGTTTAAACATGAACGCTTGAATTTATTCATTACATGTTATATTTGTGTCATGCTGTATTCTGTTTATGTTATTCTCCTATATGTAAACAGTACATCACTATTCTTTTGTGAAAACTTGTCTAGGCTTAGAAATATCCACCTGGTTCATTAGCATATAAACTGTACTGTCTGCATGTAATGATTCATATGAACAGCTACTAAATGTCTTTGTTAAAATAAGAAAAAGTAGTATGACAATATTGTTGAAACTAGCCAAGCCATATGACAAACATTTGAGCCAGGCAGTTTGGAAACTGGCTGAACACACATAATGAATAAAACAGTAACACATATGTTGTATGTTCATTCACCACAGTCTGTGACACATGCAAACCTAGTATATGTTGTACTAGAATTCACTTTAGAAGCTTGAATTCCCAAAAACCCGAACTTCATATGGTCGAGACCATAAGTTCGATTTTCAGAAACTTGAACTATTGCCCCCCTGCACTCCCCATGTGGGGGGCTGTGCCCCCCACACCTCCCTACTTAAATATACCAACTCCGAGATTGAGCTACAGTGGGGAAAAGGGAGATCTCCCATTTTGCGCTGTATGCGGAAGTGCAAAACGGGATATTTCCCATTTCCTGTCAACATCGCAAAAAAATGAAAACATTACTTACACACAGAGCATACAGGGGTCCTTGCCTCTGTGTGTAAGTAATGTTTTAAGGTAAGTAAAGTGTTATTTTTTAACACTTTACACATTCGAGTTACTGAAAGCTCGAGCATATGGTCTCGACCATATGCAATTCAACCTTTCAGTAATTCGAGCATGTAAAGTGCTCCCGTTGTACTAACAATATTGCATGGGTACAACTGTATTCATTACCTACATACAATTAGTGCCAATCAGTTGCCTGAAAAAACAAACATACTAATGATACTTACTGATTATGAGCTGTTGCTAAGAAATGTCTATCTGCACAAGTGTCAGCAAACCTAGGATACAAGTGTGTTGTAGGCAGATGCAATACCAACGTTGAACTGAAAGCTATGCCGATTATAAAATGTTACAAAGAAATGTCTATCTGCCCAAGTATCAGGGCACCTAAGATGCAAATATGTTTTAATAAAACATTCAAGCTCTTGTAGGCAGATATAATACCGATATTGAACTGAAAGTTATGCCACATAGTTTGCAAATAGCAGTGCAAACACTAACACAGCAGACACCCATTCATTTTGGGAATAGGTGGGCTATGTAAAATAGATCAGTCACTGAGAAACACAGACACATTTACAAGTATGACAAACAATCCATTATATGCATCAATCAAAGCATTAAGACTTACATGCAAAACATCCACTGCAAGAAATGCACAACCGGTTATGGAGTACATTTAAAAAAAAATGTGTGATGAAAAACAGCTTAATGCTAAATAATATTTCCACATTTTTGGATTTAAATCACAGTTAGCACAGATGTAGTGTGATCATTTCATTTACCTTACTGATGCATGATGGGTATCCTGGCATTTTAAGCAATATACATGGTGATGAGAAAAATAACAGGCCTGTAACAAGGATCCGATGCATTGTATGTAACAAAACAGAAAAAGTAATTTACATACTGTACATCTCTCCCTCCACTGCTCCTTAATCCTGTGCATCTGCTCAAGACACAGAGTGCAATTTCTGGCCCTGACTTAATCACCTGAGAAAAGAAAAGAGCAACTGCGAATAATGTTTTCCATCAAATAACAGTGATATACGTTTCTCTGAGCAGTTTCTAGTCCATTTACTGATGAACAATATATAATCACCATACAAATTTTTCAAGGTTACCTAAAGGTTTTTCACATCTTCGGACATATTTGAAGCCATCAGATTTGACCCGCAATTGCACATCCAAGCTTTAACCTTGACAACTATCTGCCTAGCTAGTCCATCTAGACTGAATGCATATGCAATGAATGCAGTGAAAAGACTTGATGTTATGGCATCAACTGAATGTGAGATGATCTGCTAATATGGATCATGGCTTAGGATTTCAAATAAGCATGTGATGGACATGTAGGTAAAGAGTTAGCAACAATTTATTTATGTCGGCACTGTGGTCAGAAGCATTAGCAGTAATGGAAAACATACATTCCATAGACACTGGGGCAGTGTCATGTATCACAGAACTTCTGTTAACAGAACCATACAAGTTGCTGTACATGAGGGAAGCAGTAAAGTGCACATCAGAAAACAAATACTTGCACCTTCCCTGTTCTACATTTCAACTGTAAGACCACCCACCCCACTCCCTCAAAATGTATTTATTGTTTTATTTTAAAATTTGTTTAATGAGAAAGTCCAACTCGCAACAAAACCAATTTTTAGCAGAGGCCTGAAAATTGGCTTTGTTCCAAGTCGGACTTTCCCAGTAAACAAATGTTAAAATAAAAAAAAATTGAGGGAGTGGGATGGGTGGTCTTACAGTTGAAATGCAGAACAGGGAAGATGTAAGTATTCGCTTTGTGATGTGCACTTTGCCAAGGAATATCTTAGTCCTCACACATACCTTACTGCATCCCTCATGTATAGCAACTTGTATGGTTTTGTTAACCGAATTTCTGTAATACTTCTGTTAACAGAACCATACAAAATGAGGATAACGGTGTTCTTAAACTGAATGTAATAATTAATGATAAAACAGAAATTGATAACACTATATTAAAAAAAAAAAACAAAAAAAACAGTTGTCAATTCTGTAGGAAGGTTTAGTAACCCTGCAGTTAAAGAGCTGCTGTTAACAGAGCTTTACAGATTATGGGCATATTCATAGGAATTTGTTGAGTAACTGAGTTATTCATAGACATACACAAACAAAATAAACTTTAATATCAATAAGTGGAAAATTCCTCTCTACAGAACTGCTATGTGTGAAGTAAAGCAAGACAACAATTTAAGATATGTTTCCCCTATGTAGATTGCAACCCACAGCATGCCAAAATGTAAACATTCTCCCCGGCTTCAGACAGCACGCCAAAATGTAAAAGTCCTCTCCTGTTTCCGTACAGACTGAGAACTTGATAGCAAATTTAAGAGTAATACCATATTAAAGACAAAAAAAAAACAGTTGTCAGACATATTAATAGTCCATAGCAAAATTTAATAACCCTGGAGTTAAAAAGCTACTGTTAACAGAGAGTTACAGATTATGGGCATACTTCTAGGAATTTGTCAAATAACTAAGTTATTCATAGCCATGTATCAACAAAATAAACCTTAATATCAATAAGTGGAGAATTCCTTTCTATGTAACTGCTGTGTGTGAAATAAACCAAATTAGCACTTTTAAGATATGTTTCCTGAGTATGGATTGGAATCCCCAGCACACCAAAGTGCATGCATCCTGGCCAGTTAACTTACAGGCTGAGCTAACAGGCAACAGGTATTTCTTCTTAACAAACAAGCACTGCTTGTGTTTATTTGCATTCCAGAGGAGAACAGTCAATTAGAAAAATTTCCAGCACTTGTTAGACATTTTATTCTAAAGAAATAACAGTTATCAACATATAACTGAAAACATTAGTGCAAGAAGTTTGACAGGGATTCCTTTTGGCTTAAATAAACATGACTGTATTAAAAATGTTTGCATTATTAGGTGGAATGAATTAAAGAAGTTATGTATGAGTTTTTATTCAGACATATACTACTACAGTCGGTGATACTGTAAAGGACAACTACAAAATCCGCACTCATCAGCAGCCTAGCTACTCTTGGTGTCAGTGAAGCACGAGGACAGTTGATGTGTAAAATAATGTCATTATAAATTGTAAAACATCTACAAAGTTCATAACTATGTATATTGCAAACATTATTAAATAAATTAACAGCATTGGAATTGAACCCATACTTATATGGAGAACAGTTACCACATCTACTTAATTACCCCGATGAGCCAATTACCACAACAGCTACTTAATGGATATAAAAGCCATCTATCTGATATATATGGGACACAGGTATATCTCTAAATATCATAGGAATGCTCAGGTATATGTAAGATAGCCACACTTACTATAGGGACCTACAGGCTGTCTCTGCACCTTGGCATGCATCCAACAAAGCTCTTCCATGTTACTCCAATGTAGGTCATCATTGTGGTGGTGAACCTACACTCCAGTGTGGTAGATCCCTGTACAGATTCAGTGCTCCCTCGCAGTTTGATTCCAGATGTCAATTATCGTGAAGTTCTTTGACTTGGTTTTCATCAGATGCTCCAATCCAGTGTACACAGTCAGCATCTGGGTGGTCTTCTGTTTGGTCTAGTGGGACGTATGGACAGGTCTGAACTTCCATGAAGTACACATCTTGATCCTTCAATGGAAAATGTCAGATAAATGCAACCTATGAAAAATGTTCACTGATGTCTCACTCATTTTACAACTAGCAATGGTCTGATCTGTAAATGTATCAAAATCACTAATTGAAAGTGGCTCTGATTTCATGTAATCAGAGCACTGGAAGATAACTGGCACATGCACACATATTGCTATTTATTGATACAAATTGGATATTTATGCAGTACACCTGGGTGTTAAGCCAGATGTAGCCAGTTTACATAAAGTGTGATTCCAAAACCTAGAGTTTTAATGAACCTCATTAATTATGTATGGTGCAAATGGTACTTAAAGATAGGTGCACATTAGGTGCTCTTACTTTCAGTGATTCGGAGTGAGAGGTACACTGGCAAGCATTTCTTTTTGAGTGAATATTACACGTGTTAAAGTTACTAATTGTCAAAGGTGCCTGTTTAATTTTTTTATTGTTTGAAAATGTGTGCTTTAGCAGAAATTGTTGTAAGCTACTGGACTGATATTTGATTGACCTTTATCCATACAGGTGTGGCTATTTTTTCATTACTTGATTTCATTCCCATATGCAGATGTATAAACAGATTTAAATTGCAAATGTGAACAGTACATAAAGACAGATTTCCAGATTGTCACTCATCTGGTCAGGATTAAACAGACAAACAGCTGTGGGTTCGGCTAAAGCAGCTTTATTACACACAAACACATCGGGACTGAGGCTTAGTAAGTTAAACTTAAATAAACTTATAAACAGACTAACTACTATACTCAAACATGTTGACACTCTGGCTGTTCTCTCAAAATGGCACTGCTGCCTGCACATGCTCACTATTTATGTGCTTGTGCCTACCTCTGGAGATGCTTTTTAAAGTTACATGCACACGCTCTGTTCTACATCCTCCCTCTTTGAGAAATAGATCATACACCAAATGACAATATTCAATGACATTCAATTACACAGAAATGATCTTTTGACATGCAGCTATACAGAACTAATTCTTTGACATGCAATCGTACAAAATTCGACACATATAAAACAATCATGTCCAGGTTGCTGTGTATTTCGCAATAGGTCTAGAAATATGACCTGATCATGTAACATAAACCTCAGAACTTGATTATAGCAATGGGGACTATTTTCAATTAATGTTCGACGTTGGGGACATCTGGAACATCATCAGGAATGGGAATGGACACTGAGACATGTTCTTTGGCATGGACATTGTCAGGGTTGCTCTGAGATGTAGTCTGTATCACAGGTACGATGCTGCAATATCATTTCTGATACAGGAAGAAGATGTCTGCGGTTTCTCCTCTATTCTATAGCCTCAGATTCCACTAAGTAGGATCTCGGTTTGGCACATATGCTTCTCACTTGACCAGTTCGATGAAAGCCTTTCACCGTTTGCATCCTCACTGTCTCTTTTTTTTTTAACGGACGATGATATCTGTTCATTTTATCATAGCTGGACTTCTGAAAGGAATGCTTCTTAAAGAGTTGGGCTTTGATTGCTCTGGTGTTTTTAGCATTAGGCAGCAACAAACTAGAACTGATAGGCAGGGTTGTTCTGGTTTACCTAGATAGAAGTCTCTGAGCAGGCAAGCCAAGTAGGTTGCCACGGGGTATATTTCTGAGAGTAAGTAAATTCAAGAAGATATCAGTATTGTCACACTTTGACCTCTCTAGTAATTGCATTGCACTCTGTACTGCATGTTCAGCAAGGCCATTTGACTGTGGGCATTCCAGACTGCTAGTAACATGGATAAAATCTCACTCTTTTGCAAATATCTCAAACAATTGACTGGTAAACTGAGTACCAGAAATAACTTTGTGTGGACTACCATGGACTGAGAAATGAAATTTCATTTTAGGAATAACAGCACTGGACGTTAGGTTAGGTAGGAAATTGATTTCAAACCACTTTGAATAAGAGTCTACTAACACTATGTAATGCTGATTGTTCCACTCAAATATGTTAGTGGCTACTGTTGACCAAGGTAGTTCAAGAATCTGGCTTAGTTGAAGTGGTTCTTTTTGTAAATGTGGTTTAGTACTGTTGCATACTGAACAGGATGAAAGCACTTTATCAATGTCTTTCGATAGAGAGGGCCAAAATACTAGTCTTCTCACCTTTCTTTTGGTATCTTCAAAACCTGGGTGGCCACAATGCAAAATCTGAATGTATTCATGTTATAAAAAAGTAGGAACAGTAACTTTTGGACTTTGAAAATTATATCATCTTTCATCAGCATCTCATCTTTGTAGGGAAAATAAGGTTGCACCTCTGACAGTACATAAAGTGCTAACTTTACCCCCCTCTCACCCCCTAAAGGGCCCATATCTATCCAGGAAGAATGCAGAGTCCCTGTAATCACAACTACGCTGGTAAAAGCTGCACTCTCTAAAGCCAAAAACACAGCATCCGTGGGACTGGACAACATACCAGGCTGCATTTTACATGAACTTCAGAATGAACTGGCTCCCCAGGTTCAATCATAGCCTCATGTCAGGCTTTGTGCCCACTGAATGGTGCACAGCAACAGTTATCCCACTCCACAAAGGGGGAGCCACCACTGATCCCAGGAACTATCGCCCTATTAGCCCAATGAGCCTGGTCTACAAGGCCATGGAACGTATCATCATGGAACTCATAAACAAAGACATTGGTAACCTCCAAACTCTGGAGCCCACCCAGTTCAGGTTTGTGAAAGGCAAATCATGCCTCTTGAACCTGATCAACTTCTTTGAGGCAGTCGCCAAAGCTGTAGACAAGGGTAAGGTGGTTCACACAGCCTATCTTGACCTCGCCAAGGCTTTGACACCATCCCCCATTCTGGAATTATAACTAAACTCACTAAACTAGGTATAAATCCCTGTGTTACAAGATGGGTTGCCAACTGGCTCACTGACAGAACCCACACTGTAAAAGTTGCAGACTCCAACTCTGACTTTAAACCAGTGACAAGTGGAGTACCACAGGGTTCAGTCCTGGGACCTCTCCTGTTTGGTATCTACTTCTCTGAAGTACAGGCTAACACAGAAGGCCTTTGGCTAATGAAGTTCGCAGATGACTGCAAACTAGGAGCCATAGTTGAGTCCCCAAATGATGTGGACATCCTACAGAAAGGCCTCACTGAGACAGATGCCTGGTGTCAGAGTCATGGCCTCAAGCTCAATGCCAAAAAGTGCATTGTCATCCCCTTTGGTAAAAACTCTGTATCCATGAACTACCACATAGGCGGCAGTCTACTTAATGCCAAATGTGTGATAACAGACCTTGGGACCCAGGTGGACAGTAGTCTCTCCTTTGATAATCACATCACCACAGTAGTCAGGAAATCCTTCTATGTGGCACACCTCATCACAAAAGGGTTCTCATCCAGGAAAAAGAGGTCATTGTTCCCCTCTATGCAACACTCATCAGACCCATCATCGCGTACAACACCCCTTTTGTAATGTACCTCACTAGACATCTGCAGCAGCTGGAAAGGCCACAGAAGTACCTCACAAAGAGGATTACTGTCCTCAAACAGATGCCCTACACTGACCGTTTCAAAAAACTCGAGCTTTACTCCATAGCATATTGTCTACTCCGAGGTGCTCTCTGCCTAACATATAAAGCTATGTCAAAGCCAGAGCTGTTGGACATGCTACACCTAAAGAAATCCCAACCCCTCCAAGCTACATGCTCTAGGGACCTAAACCTTGTCACCACAATAAAAAGGACATGCTGGAGGGATGGATTCCTGTCCCAGAGACTTCCCATACTCTGGAACAAGCTAATAATCTATGTCAAGCAAAGTTCCTCATTAGCACTTTTCAAGAAAAATATTGATGAGTGGATGGGAAATAGGAAATATACCCCATGGATCACTTCTGTGGCTCTGCTCAACATGGGCACAGGAAAATAACTTTCTTGGGTGGCATAAGCCAGGAAACCTTGTTGGCTAGGCTTACTTATGCCCTTGGGCCGATAGTCTAGTACCTACCTATGAACATATAAGGGTGCTTTGACAGCCATCAACATTGATGAAGTGGTTAAGCTTCTGCAAAACTGGATGAGTCTTTGTATGATCTCTTAGCTTATCAAGTCTCGTGGTAGAAAAATTACTCACTTCCATGACATCAAAGTAAAAATTCTCTGCATCAAGCTGTTCTGTGGTATTTCTGGGTGATCTGGACAAGGTATCAGCCAGATAAAGAAGCTTGCCTTTTGTGTAGACTATTTTGAAATTATACTTTTGTAATCTGAGCATCATTCTTTGTAGTCTTGATGGAGGGTATGCATAGGCTTCTTTAAAATAGTGACTAGAGGTTGATGATCAGTTTTAACTTGGATAGCTCAGCCATAAATATAATCATGGAATTTCAAACATGCAAACACAATTGCCAAAAGTTCCTTCTCAATTTGAAGACACTGTATCACAGTTTGGGTAAGAGTTCTAGATGCATAGGAAACAGGTTTGCCCTCTTGAAGAATAACTGCACCAAGACCGAACTTTGAAGTATCACAGGAAAGAAAGACTGGTTTGTGGACATCATTGTATCTCAATGTAGGTGGGTTGGCAATTTGTTCTCTGAGGTTATCAAATGCTCTCTGGTATTGTTCCAACCATGACCAGGGAACATTTTTGCATGTTAGCTCTCTTAAAGGCACTGATAACTCAGTAAAGTCATGGATAAATTTGCCCAAATAGTTAACCATACCAAGGAAACACTATAGGGATTGGACATTGTCTGGAGCTGGCATCTCAAGAATGGCTGCTTGTTTGGAAGGGTCTGGTCTTAAGCCTGTACTGGTAAATAAATGACCCACATAAGTAACGTCTGGTAGTCTGAATTTACATTTCAGAGGATTAAGCTTCAACTTCACTTCACGCACTCTGTCCAGAACTTTCCTGAAGTTTCTGTCTTGCTCTGCTTCACCATTACCTCCAACAGATAAATCATCAACTATTATAGCACACAGACAGCCTGAAAAAATTTGCTCCATTGCATGCTGAAAGACTTCACTGGCAGAATTTATTCCAAAAGACATCCTGAGAAATCTGTATCTACCAAATGGGACCAAATGGTGTGCTGAATGCAGTCAACAGTGAAGCTTTGCAATCAAGCATTACTTGCCAAAATGAACTCTTTGCATCCAAGACAGAAAAAAAACCCAGTGGCATTTGGCATGAGGGTAGCAACCTCCTCGACTGTTCACACAGGATGTTAAGGTCTCTTTAATGCCTTTTTCAGCCCTCTGATTATGCTACTACTTTGTTTCACTTACTGACAAATCCATCCCCTCTGTCTATTCTGTTGACTATGTCTCTCTGCAAACTAACACTCCATAGTACTATAACATTGTAGACCTGATGGCATATTAAGACTTGAAAATTCAATTTTTTAGTAAACTGTGTTCATAATTTGTGTAATTGTTATATTAGTCTCTCTGTTTTCTTATACAGAAAGGTTTAATGATGTAATGTCTTTCTATTTATTGTTAATCTACTGATTCTATCAATTAGGTTAGGAACTACGTGTATTAGCTAAACTGTGATATTCTTTAACTAGTCAGTACGTATAACTGCTTGTCCAAACTGTATCTAGATAGTATTTTAACTTCTGTGCCCTATATATTCTGCTTATATATTGTATTTCTGTATGTTTCGATGTGGAGCTTTTCTTCCCTGGCCTCCACTGATAAAGGACATGTGTCCAGTCGGACTTTCCTGGTAAACAAATGTAAAATAAATAAAATAAATACATTTTTCAAGTCTCTTGGGCTAGTGCATATTCTGATTTCATCTGAACTTTTCTTACGAGCAGCTACCATGAAAGACACCCACTCAGTTGGTTCTGTGACTGGACAAATCACACCTTGTTGCATCATCTTGTCTAACTGGACCTTGACTTTGTCCTGCATAGCTATTGGAACTCTTCTCACTGGTCTGACCACTGGACTGACCTCTGGGTCTACTTTCATGAAGTACACAACTGGAAGTTTGCCTAACTTGTAGTTGAAAACATCAGCATACTCTGAGAAAATAGCATCACTGAAGCTGGAGCTGGAACATGTGCTTAAATGATGGACTTCTTTGGTAAAAGAAAGCAGTTAATAATGACTGCACAAGTCTTCTGACTACATAAAATTGCAAGCTGTAACTGTTCCCAGCTGAACAGCATGAAAGCACTACTGAGTCATCAGTTTGAATCCCTTCATTTCCATAAGCAACACTCTTTGCACAATTAGCCAAATTAAGTTGCTCACCAGCTCGTTTCTGCTGACATTACATTACACTTTGAACCAGTGTCCACCTTGAGCTCTGTGGATTTACCATTGATCAGTACAGTACAAAATACTTTGTTCTTTGCCAACAAATCTACTGCATTAACCTTTTCACCGACCACTGATACACCATCCACATAGAAAGTAGGGTTGCAGCTTTCCACATAATCAACTTGCTTTCTTGAGTGACCTTTCTTAATAATTCAATGAGGCTTGCTTGATTTACAAAACTTTTGAAAGTGGTTCTATTTTTCACACTTGTTGCATTGCTGACCAAATGCTAAGCACTTCTCTCTTTTAGACTCATGACTGGCACCACAATTACGACAGTTAACAATAAGACTTGACTTGGGTTTTGCTGACTCACCCTTATACTGCACTGAGCATGTCCAGTTTGCTGAGCTAGTCTTGGAACTTGCTAGAAAGTTACGGATCTCCCAGGGGAAACCACAGGGGCTGCAGCTGCCATGTGCTTAGGCCTGCTTCTGCTTGCCACATGTTGCATGCTGTCTACGCTTGCTGTAGACACTGCTGAAACTAAGAGCTTAGACCTTACAAGCATACTTGTGTGCCTTTCTGTGAGCTCATGGATTTAAAAAAATCTCTATGGCTTTTCTCAACATTAAATTACTGTCACAAAGCAAAATCTTTCTCACTGCAGCACTATTAACACAACACACAAGCTTGTCCTTTATTAACTCATCTTTCAAATCACCAAATCTGCATATTTTAGCCTTATTTCTCAAGTCAGTGATATAAGCTACAATCATGTATAAAATAGGTGCCTCTCTAATGCAACATTTGTCTGGACATTGCACATTTTTGTAAATTTATGTTTCAAGCACTCAGGCTCCTCTCTTGAATCAGCCGGTACAACAATATGGTGATTTTCTCCCTCTCGTGCATGTACTGCTGATGCATGCACAAATTAACTTTCTCTTTCAATGGCCTCTGACCCAGCTAAGTTAAGCAAAATGAATGCTGTTGTACATGCATCTTTGACAGAAAAAGCTGCTTGTATGAAAATATCATATTCCTGTTCAAATACTCTCCAATTTTCTGCAATATTATGATCAAACACAAGTGGACTGGGTCTGCGAAATGCCTCTGCCATATCAACACATAGTGATGAAGGTGTTTGGAATTATGTATGAACATACACACATAACTATATGCCAGAACTTGTAATTATGCCCAATAGCACAACGGACTCTTTGAAATAACTGCACTTTGCCAAATAAGTCTCTGTACTTTGTGAAACCACTCCTTATCAGTGCAAGAAACACTTTAAAATGACTGTACTGTGTGAACAAACTGTACACAGCAGAAGAAGCTCAGAGTAGGAAACACTTTGAAATTAATACACTTTGCAAATAAACTGCATACAGCACAAGACCCTTTCAAAATGCCTGTACTTTGCGAAATAACTCTGTACAGTGTAAGAAACACTTTGAAATGGCGGCACTCTGTGAATAGCTGTACACAGCACAAGAAACTTTTTTGAAATGGCCGTACTTTGCCTGCACTTTGCAAAATAGCTGCACTTTGCACACAGCAAACTGCACCATAATAAAGGACACACTCTACAAACACTTTGCACACTCAGAGATACTTCAAACAACTCTAGTTATGCTTCGGTCAATGTGAAATAGTAGTTTATGCCCATAACAGTCTTTTACTAAAAACATGCAGTTGCCTTACTCTTTTAGCTTATTTTCCCTTTTTATTGTTATGCCCATTTAACCACTTATCACGCTCGTTATACTTTTCTTATGCCCGTTTTACTTTAAACATGCCCGTTATGCAAACTGAAGGTAATTCTAAGCCCTGTATAAATATTTTTCATAGTTACATCAAATATCATGGTTTCAGACACTTTGTTTAATTAATAATGCATTTTGTGCTACTTGATTGATTAATAATGCATTTTGTGCCTTATAAATGCTCCTTTTCATTTTCATTACAAAATAAATTATCTGTGCAAATTCTGGTTACCTGAAGTTCGTTTCTGGATGTTTTTGATTGTTTGAGCACTGTATCACCCAACCTGCTCAATATACCTTCACAGTCAACTCTGCATCTCATGGCTTGAAGAAGTTGCACTCTCAGTTCCGGTTCTGACACCATGTCACTCATCCGGTCAGGATAAAACAGACAAGCAGTTGTGGGTTCAGTTCAAGCAGCTTTATTACACACAAACACATCATGACTGAGGCTTAGTAACTTAAACTTAAATAAACTTATAAACAGACTGACTACTACACTCATACATGTTAACACTCTGACTGCCTTCTGAAAATGGCACTGTTGCCTGCACGTGCTCACTATTTGTATGCACATACCTACATCTGGAAATGCTTCTTAAAGTTACACACACATGCTCTGTTCTACACAGATCATCATATTTCTTACGGGTAATTCCTTACACAGTATGGTGTAACTACGGAAACCTACGGATTTCAATATTATCTTTATGTACTATGTTCTGTTGACGTTATGGATATCTCTTCACTGATGTCTTTAGACAAGGTATTAATAGTGTACCATTTTGCTGTTATGGATATTTCTTCGCTGATGTTTTTTAATAAAAATCTTAGAACTAAGAGCTCAATATACTAATGATCTATACTGTCTGTGGCCTGCCTAGAGATCCTTACATTTTCTGACACTTTCTGTAAGTTGTTCAGTTGTTAGTTTGTGTGGTATTTTCATCTAAAATTCATGCAGATTCATGTGGCATAATGCTGTTGTCTTTGGACGACCATTCAACAGTTATGTAGTGTAAGGGGTTCTAATCCCACACACAAACTTGAAAGATATTACAAGTTCTATTTATTTTACAAAGGTTATGTATGCAGGCATTGTTGTTACTTTTCATATGTCACATTATAAAGGTAAAGTAACGTAATACCCAGCAGGTAAACCAGTACCATTGTAACCAACAAATGGCAAAGCAGATAACAGCAACGGTAAAGCAAAGCACAACTCCAAATACCATTCAATAAAATATATAAAAAACATTTTATTGTCAGCTTAGCGCTTTTACCACTAATGTGGCTTCTTCAGATCTTTAATATAAACTAAAAGAAACAATACAATGCAATTAAATACTCACATAAAATGCTTGATTATTTAAAAAACTGATCCATTCACTGTTAACCTAACTGTGCGTATGCACGAAAAATGAATGAAGTCAGCGATACAAGTTGAATGGTTTAAAGTCATAGTTTGTCTTTCTAGCAAATTAAGCATAGAACTTCTATACATATTAAGCATTCACTTAACGATCCATCATTGCCCAAAATTTTAAAAACACAGCTCATCAACTTGAGCTTTATATTTAAAAATAAAATAAAAATTAGGTTGTTCATCTAAATGCACAGAGTTTCCGCAAACTCCTGAATAGCTAAAAACAAATGTTCTAGTCATTGTAACAACTGCCACTAGAATAAAGCTATTAAAGATACATAGATCCAGATCCATAAATTCACTTATAAAATCCAGCTTTATAGTCATCCTAGTTGTGATACTTGACTCCAGTTTACAATAACAGGCTGGTTTTGTACAAATTCACAAAATATATCCATAATCACTGTGTGCTGATACTGTCCAAGTTAACCCATCATTCAAAGTATAGCAATTATCGCAGTTCATCTACTAAAGGTAGAAATCAATGTCCATTTATACAGTTAACAAATAAGATATAACAATGTCCATTACGCAGCAATGCCAAAGTAAAGCTATAAGTGGTAGAAATAACAACAACTACTTATAATCATACTAGTTGTGATACCCGACTTTAAGATAGCATATCACAAATAAATTAATGTTGTTTGAACTGTTGCACCCCTCAAGGTGTGGCAACGGACACAATGTGTCTGCTAGAAACCAGAACTAAGATCCAGTGAGTAACTGTCCACATAGGCTAATATTGTGCAAATTGGCAGAGTATATCCACAGCCACTATGTGCTATTACTATCCAAACTACCCCACCACTCAAAGTATGACACTTATCGCAGTTCATCTGCTAAAGGTAGAAGCCAATATCCATTATACGACTGTTAGAAAATCAAATTTGATAATATCTACTGCACATTAGTGCCAACTTAAAGCTATAAGTAGTAAAAATAGCAACTGCATATTAATGCTATTCCATCTATATACTAATATTCACAGTATGTTAACTAACAACAAAAACTAGGCTCTATTATACAACTAATGAAGCAGAAACTAAAATTCATCATGCAACTAATAGTGTACGAATAATTAGCAGTGGCTCCTATATATTAAGACCAAAATAGGGCTTACAGTTATTGTAATAGCTTCAATCACCACATATTGATGCTATACCTGCTATGTCACCACTCAAGCTATAACAATGATCACAGTATATGTACTAAAAGCAGAAATTAGAATCAATTATACGACTAATGATATACAAAAAATATACACTATACCAATGACCATTGCACCTTAATTTTAAATTGAGACTATTAGTAATTAATAAGAATATTATGATATCTTTTAATACTCAAATTCATTTATGATCATAGATTCATAGTCATCTTAATAATTAGAATGCCTAACTCACTAAGTACACATAATTAAGATAAAATGCAAAATGCTATCCCATTTGCCCAACAATCTCATTATATCTGCTATTAAGCAGAAACTAGGACCATTTTACAACTTAATACCTTTCCGGATGAAACAGCAATATTTTATCTAAACTAACATATAAAGAATGATTAGTGTCAACATCTTATAGCTGATATAGACAGGTAATGAGCGCATTTACCATATATCCACCATATGACATTTTTCTATTAGAGTAATAGGCTTAATAACAACATAATAACATCCCCATAAATAAGGGATGAGTACTGCAATCTCCTCATATACAATGTGAATGATTGACATAACCTAAAATAATAACACAGATCATCAATTACCATATAAACAATGCTTAGATGTATCACAAATAGATACATTTATATATTGATATATAGATTACTGCATGCATGCCAAAGCATTACTACAGCTTTATATGAAGCTATTTTCTAGGTAATCTACATGCTTCCAAAGCACATTTTATAGAAAGCTTCCCATTTAATCCTAATAATTTCTCCGCTCTCAATTTTAGTATCCACCTTAGCTCACTGTTTTCCATCAAATTACTGATATTACCTACCCTAGGTTCAGGAATAATTTGTTCAAGTCCCATAAACTTAAAATCATGGTTTCTGCTACTCATTTCATTATATCTAGATAGTGCACTGAGGAGTTTGATCACTCTGTGCTGCGCACAGTTGTGGATGTCCCCTTTGTTCTTGTCAACTGGCACAAGTATGCTTATTCTCCAGTCATCTGGGATATGCCTTTCTCTCCGCATTGTTATTAGTACCCTCAGGAGCTATTTCTCCCCTATCTCACCCAGCATCTTTATCATATCTGCTGACACCTAATCTGAGCCTGCTGTTTTCCTTAGTGCTGTTCTTACTTTTTCTAAGGTGGACTCCTCTTATTCTCTAATTGTAGGCTGTTTCTGGGGCAGTACAGCATCTGTGGGGTTTTCTTCATTCAGAAGCTGCTGGAAATACTCATTCCATCTGCCTTTGATGTCATGTGGACTGGTAAACAGGTTGTTGTTGGCATCCCTTATGAATGGTGTCTGACTATCTTCATTATCTTTCTGCCTTTGCCTTGCAACCTACAGTTTCTTTGTGCCCCTTACTGAGTCACTTTCCAGAATTTTGTAGAGTGCCTCCCATGTCCTATTCTTTGCTATTGCAACTCCTTTCCTAGCTTCTTTGTTGGCAACCAGTAGTCCTTCCTAGCCTGGTCAGTCTTTTCTATCTCCCATTTCTTTCTGCAGTCCTTCTTTCTTTTTTTTAAACAATTTTATTACAAATATTATTGAATATACAATAAACATTGAAGAGTGAACTATCTTAAATTATATTAAAATGAGCATACACACAAAATAAAAAAATATAACTATATACAAAAAATGTTCACCATAAATCTTAATATAATTAAGGCAATTATATATATATATATACTATTTACTGTAATGTCACACTATTTTTGTAACAAGTCATATATTTTGTTCCACCTGTAGTAAGTAGAAGTATTCCTTGAACATCTATACCTGATGGTCAGTTTTTCCAAACAACAAACTTCATTAAGAAGATTTTTAAATTCTTGTAGTGATGGAGTGGATTTAGATTTCCAGTTTCTAGTAATTATCTTTCTTGCTATGGTTAGCATAGACCAGATCAAAGGATAGCTGGAAACCTTTATACAGGCTGGAACTGGAGTATTAAATAATATCAAAGATTTAGATAAAGTGAAGTTATCTGTGAATATAGCCTGCATAAAAGTATCTATATCTTCCCAAATGTTTTTTAATTCAATACAGTCAAAGAACATGTGAGACCAATCTGCATTTAATTGCTTATTACATCTCCAACAATTTACATCTTATTTTTCAATTTTACTCATTATAAGAGGAGTAATAAAATACCTATTTAAATATTTCCAGGTAAATATTTTCCATTTTAGCGAAGATGTAGTTAGACTTGATGATTTTAATATATTAGTTTTATCTTTATCTGTGGGGAGTTGGCCATTAATGGAATAGAAAGAATTCCAGTGACTAACTGGAATACATCTAAGTCAGATTTTATAGCTTTATATATATGTGATAATCTGTTGGTAGTTGGAGAAATATTCTGAAGTGATAGAATCATATATTGTATTAAGTTAGGTATTACTTTCTTTGTAGTAGAAGACATTGATTCGATATTATTTTGTATAAATTTCCTTCCTTCTTGCAGGTCTAACCAAAAAAGGGATTCAAATCTAAATTTAGCATTAAGTGTATTGACGGATTTCAAGTCATTGTTTGACATAATTTGATACCAAAAGGTTAAGTTTTTCTGTTGAAAAGTGAACATTTTTATAGAATCAGAAGTAAAAATAATTCTTTGTGTATAAGCTATGGGGAAAAGAAGGAATAACCAATCTTGATAGATATATATATATATATATATATATATATATATATATATATATATATATATATTATATTTAAGTATGAAACTTCTAAAGGATTTTAGTAGGAGTGTTAAATAGTTACTTTTCATTTTTGAGAGGAAGGAATAGAGAACTGATTCTTCAAAGTCCAAATAGAGGGATTATTTATAAGTGACAATTTTTGAGAATTATTATTTTTTAATGTATCCAACATTAATATTTCTATTATTTTTTTTCCCATTTAGCTTGATATTTAACAGCAATTAGAAGAGATATCATTTTCATTGTGGATGAGATTGAATAAAATTCCAAATTTGGCATAGCTATGCCTCCACTATCCCAGTTTTTCATGTGATAAATTAATGCAATTCTGGGTTTGTTTGGAAACCATAAGAATTTCTGAAACATTACATTTATTTTTTTAATTATCAAATTTGGGGGAGATAAAGAACTAGATTGTATAATGTAAAGTACAGTACTTTAGGGAGTAAAATCATTTTAATAATAGTCTTTCATCCACAGAAAAAGGTATTTTGTTCCAACATTTTATCAAGTTGTCCATTGTTGTAATACTTTTATTATAATTAATTTCTATGGTGTCTTTAATATTTTTGGCAATTAAGACACCTAAATAAAGAAATTGATTATATTGTGCTAAATATTTTTTATAGTCAGCTTGTAAATTAAATTGTTTTGGACCAATTAAGAGAATTTGTGTCTTATTATTGTTAAAAGTTAGTCCTGATTTTTTTTTTGAAAGAGGTTCATGTTTTTAAAGAGAGCTTGAATAGATGAGTTTTCCTCAGCCAGGGTAGGAAAAATGCCATCAGCAAACATTTGTATTTTAGATGATGAATTGGAATTTAATTTATAACCTATTATATCATTATCCCATCTAATTAAATTTGCCCGCAGTTCCATAATTAGTGTGAATAATAAAGGGCATCCTTGTTTAGTACCTTTAATTACTGGTATATTTTGAGAAATACTAGTGCCAATTTTAATGTATGCTTGACTGCCTATATATAACTGTGATATGAGATTTATAAATTTATGGGAAAAATGTTATTCTTCTAAAAGAATGAATAAGTAGTCCCACTTAGTAGAATCAAATGCACAGTTAATATCTAAGCTAATAACTGTCAGATTTTTATTTAGTTGTTTAACCGATTCAACCATAATTAAAGTTCCTTTTTATGTTATCATAAGAATTCCTATTTAATATAAATCCTGTTTGATCATCATCTATCAAGTTTGGTAAACAATGTTTTAATCTGTCAGCAAATATGGACATGAACATTTTGTAATCTATATTAAGTAAAGAAATGGGTCTATATGAGGAACATTTGGTGGGGTCTTTATTGGGTTTCAGTATGGGTGAGATAAAAGTGTATTTCCAAGAAGGAGGGGTTTTGTTAAAATTTTGAGATATATTAAAAACTTCATGAAGTAATTTTAATGCCAAATTTGTTAATATTTTATATATTTCTGGAATAATGCCATCATTTCCTGGGGCTTTATTTTGTTTTAATTTGTTAATTTGTGTTTGAATGTCTTTAAGAGATATAGGCTTGTCTATATATTTTTTTTGTTCTATAGATAATCTTGTGTTAGTATATTTAATAATAAAAGCTCTAATATCTTCCTTTGGATCAATTGTATTAGAATTTTGATTAATATTATTAAAAACACTCTAAATTCAGATAGAATGTTATGTAAATTTGAGACCATCTTTTTTTTTTGAGGGAGAGAATATTTCATTAATCTGATTAATTTTATTTAATATTTTAGTTTTGTTTGCTAAAAATTTTAATGATTTAGGATTTGTTGAGAAATTGATTAGGTTAAACTTTTCTAAAATTATTTTTGTTTTATGGTTTAAAATTTCCAAACATTTATTTAAAGGATGTATTTCTTTTTTTATCATTCATATCTTTATCTGTTTTATGATTAAGCTTTAAATTATATATCCTAAGTTGTATATCACAGAGTTATTTGTCCCATAGTTTCCTTTTATTTTGATACCAACTTATAATTCTTCCATATAAATATGCTTTTAAAGCATCCCAAATATATATTTCTGATATGTTATTGGTGTTATTATTTTCTATAAAATTTTGGATTTCTAATTATATGAACTCTTTAAATTCTTCTAATTTTGTAATATATGCATGTAATCTTTTGATTTGAATAGAATAATTATTATTAATGAGTAGTTCAAAGGTTATAGAATTATGGTTAGAAAGAGGGCAAGTTATTACTTTTGTATTGTTTAGAAAATCTGTTAAATCTTTAGAAACCAAAACTCTATTAATTCTAGAGTGAGTTATGTCTGTGGGAATAAAAATTGTAAAATAACAAATCAGGGTCAACAAAATAATTAATGTCTTTTAGTACAAATAGGTCAATAAAGTCTTTTAACTTTTTGTTGAAATTTTCCTTTTACCTCAATTAGAAGAGTCATTATAATCTAGAATACAATTAAAGTCTCCTGCTAGTATTACTTTTCCTTTTGCAAAATGGACAGTTTGGTCTAAGTTTTGTCTAGCTGTATTAGTTCCTATGCCTGGAATCCAATATATGTTGGATAAGGTATACATTTTTTTATTTAATTTTATAATTATAGCACAAAACATCCCTTTATTATCTTTGTAAACATATATTATTTTAGGCAATGGTGATGTATTATTCCATATAATAGCAACTCCTCTTTTCTTTTGAGAGTGTTCTGAGCTTACAAATACAGAGTAAGATTTATTATTGTTTAGATATGTCTTCAGATAATAAGTGGGTCTCTTGCAAAAATATTAGTTGTGATTTATGAAGCTTAAGGTATCTAAATAAATTTCCTTTCTTACTTGGATTATTCAAACCATCAATGTTAATTGCAATACCTTTTATTACTGACATCTAAATTAAGTAATATGTGCAAGGAACTTGACGATCAAGTTATATAATTATAATACCTAAAAGGAATACTGTATGATATTTTCCAGCTGGATGGACCATAACTACTTTTCTGATAGTTTCAGAAGGACTTTCTTTTCATATTAATGGTAAACACTGAAAAGACAATAAAAAAATTATTGTTATAACTAAACATTAAAACAGTATTTACAATCCAATCCCCTCTGAAGTATAGGACTCCCAATTCAGGTGACACAATATCACATAAATTAACCCTCAAGCTAGTAGCAACATCTATTCAGCTTCAGTCTAAAATAAAGTGATGTTAAGCTTCAAATAAAGAATATATATCTTCCCATCTCTTTTCTGAAAGAGGGAAGATAGAAAAATTATTAACATTTCTATAATAATCAGAGTATTCCATTTCCCAATGAAAAGAAGGACTTTTATAATATAGTAAATAATTCACAAACCACAGAAAAATTACATTTTATACAGTTAAATATAAAATAAGCATTCTATTAAATTAGAATATATGTAACTAAAGTAATGTTTGCTTCAATCTTATTCAATTTCTATTTCTTTTCTAATAAGCTAAATTACTGAAGTAAGTAGTATTACACCATTTGCATTACTTTCCTAGCTGTATCTAATTAAGTGTTTTTAATTAAATCTACTATAAGTTATTATAGGAAACTATGTATTTACCAAGTATAAGAAAAATAAACTTAATAATAGTTATAACTGTCAAACATATTCTAAACAAAAATTATTTAATAATAACAATGACTTTAGTTGGATGTAAAGAATTGATTTTGAAGTAATCCATAAAATAGAGGATAATTATATATCATAGTCTCAAAAGGCAACTTTAAGATTCCAACTGCATCTTCATTCTTTGCAGAACTGTTCTCTTGTTGTAGAAATCCAGAAACAAAGGTTCTATATAAATGACTCCATATTCCTTAAATAATCTCAAATTTAGGTAATTTTGTTATTGTTAGGAATTTTGTTTTATATTTTGATAAAAAGATTAATTTATTTTTATCCCCCCCCCTTTTTTTCTTCCTCCTTTCTCTTTACTCATTTTTTTCCTCTTTAAACACCCAGAATTAAAACACAATCAGTCATACAGCTGGTACTCATATATTCTTAGCATTGTTTTATAACTTTAGGGATAATTAAAAGTTCACAGGCTGAAATTAAGTTTGTACTGATAATGCAGATGGTATGTATGGTAAATATACAATATTAGTTGTAAATGAGCCAGAAGAATTTAAATATAGAAAGCATACATTGTATAACTTAGTGGAAACATTATAAGTGTTGCATTAAGTAAAGTATTAAAATTAACTGTTCAGATAGTAAATATGTGTGAGTGTTAATGTGTGTGTGTGTGTGTGTGTGTGTGTGTGTGTGTGTGTGTGTGTGTGTGTGTGTGTGTGTGTGCGTGCGTGTGTGCATGTGTGTGTGTGTGTATGTGTGTGTGAGTAAGTACACGTGTGTGTGTAAATTTGTTTGAATGTGTATATGTGTGTGTGTATGTGTAAATGTTGGAGAAAATTAATATATGCAGGTGAGTTCCTGTATTACCTTGATTTAACCTCAATAATCAACAATCTCACCAAAATGCTGATTTGCACTTTTACTAGAGTGCTTTTGGTAATCATTTAGATTTGTTGTTTGACTGTAGTCAGAGGTCATGGAATATGTGTTCTATTTTTGGTAATATGAACAATGTATAAAACTTCCTTTGCAATGGATTGATTTATATGTGATTAACATACTATGGATTTATATCCTTAAGTATTATTGACAATGTTCTAATACAATCATAAATAACAAATATTTGGAATTTTAATATAACCTCTATACCATATATGATATCTTATTATACAGTTTAGATAGAAAAGAAAAATGTGTTATTAGTGCATTTAACTTACTGATATGAGTCATCCGCAGAAAATTTTCTCGGAGTTAAAAAGCCTTATCAAAACAGCATGAAAGATTACACCCATAAAACCTCATTACTCTAATTAAATGCATAGACTGCTATATTTCTAAGCTAAATGCAGCACAAGTAGTTTCTTATTTGAGACCAGATAAATAATAAAAGTAGAGTTGTATATGTTTATAGCCAAAAGTTTAAATGACATAACCTGCATTTACTAATTCTACTATTTATTAACAACTATATGAACTTCTCAAATAAGAGAAGTAGTCAACGCAATTAACAGCCTGTGAATGAATTTAATAAGAAATGAAAACCATCAATATTAATATATAAAATAAATCCATTTACACAGCAAGTAGCTTTATGTAGAATATATTAACTGATTTCAACTTTACATATAAATATCAGTTATAATTATTTCTCATCTTGAATCAGCTGAATAAGCAGCGTTTCAACATTCTACCGTAACATTATCACTAGCGACCAAATTCAAAGGTCAAGCTAACTTGTCCTTCAAAGTATCAAGTCTGCTTTACATGCATGAGAAAAATGTTAGATGACAGGCAACTTCTCAAGGCAGGGTTTTCATGTTAAATGCTTGAGTGTTCTAGTGGGAATCTGTAAGTAATTTTCACATAACCATTTTATTTACGGTCAACTTCTTCAGCACGAGCAACCACTAGTATCCCCAGTTTCACCTGTGATGAGTTTAAATAAAAAAAAAATACAGAAAGTGTAACTGCTTTAACACATACATATAATATGGATGCTTGAGCACTAACCCCATCAGAATTCAAAATTGCTCTGTCAATATAACAACAATCATGCAAATAACCCCTTGTCTAAATTCAGTATGCATATAATTCAATAAAGCACCCTATATTTCATATTAACAAGCCCCTTTGACTCTCTCTTATATGCAAATCAATAACCCACCCCCATCAAGCGCAACCAATGAACTGCAAGACTCAAGGCACTTCTACAACAAAAAAAACACAAGTATTAACAAATAGACTGCACAATAAAGATAGAAACTCCAAAAAAAGAAAGACTACAGAGCATATACAATATCATCATTCATATACCCAATCAGCTTAGCCAAAACAATATCAACCATGGATTAAGCATTTATATTAAACAACAGTAAAGCAATATCTACTGCACGGCACATCATTCCATTGAGCTCCCAGCGTAAAGCGCATAGTGAACCTCAGCCCAACAATTGTAACTAGCCAAAATAGAACTGCAAATCTGAAACACAAACAAATATGTTCACATTATCCACTGCCCAAAGATTCACAGCCAATGATCTTAATAAATCCAAGGCATCTACAAGACAACACATTGCAGTTCCAGGTGAGCTGTCATACGGCCATTTTAAAGATAATCAGATAAAACTGCTGTCACTATCTTTTTGTTTAACAGGTCATCTGTATTGAGATACTTATTAAATTAAATCTAGTGATAAATAATATTACAATAACCACAAAACATTAAACAAGAAGCATAACTGGCAATAAAGCTTAATCCAAATTTTAAAAGTAAAAAAATGATGCTATAGAGCAATGCAGACATAAAAAAGCACACCTTTAACAAAATAATTTAAAGCCAATATAGTAATATAGCAAAATAAGCCCACCTGGAAATCCAGTTTCTTTTCCTCGACATATAGGGTCATAGTAATTGAATAAATGAAGTTTCAGACAAAAGTCATTATCTCTATAAAGACATTTTGTTTGTTAAGAATTTAAAGAGTGAAATATTATGATAATAACTTGTTGAAAAATAGTTGTTGCTCATTTTTTATGTTTTTTTTTTAGGATCAAAGGTTTTCCAAGTATTATTGTCTGCCTTTCTTTTAAGACTTGTATTTGCCCATTCCATATCTTCAATTTTTTCTAGTATTGTATTGTTTTTAATGAAGGAGATAGCAGAGTCCAGGTCTTCAAATATTTTGTAACCATTTTGATGAAAAATCTTTAGTCTAGCAGGAAATAGCAAGTGGGTTTTTATTTGATTTTTTTAGCTCTTTGATTAAAGGTAGAAAAATGTTCCTTTTTGATAATACAGCTGGAGAATAATCATTTTCAAAATGAATGATTTTGTCTTTTGTTTTTATTGGAGATTTTGCCCACGCTGTCTTTAATACCATTTCTTTGTCATGGTATGGAAGAAATTTCACTATAACAGATTTAGTGACACTACTTTCGTTATTCTTCAAAGTTACCAAGGCTCTATGTGCTCTTTTGATACCATATGAAAAAGCTTCTGGGAGTTCCAAAATTTCAGGAAGCCATGAAGAGAGAAAGTTCCCCATATAATTTCCCTCTATGTTATCAGGTAAGCCAAATATTCTTATGTTGTTTCTTTGTGACCTATTCTCAATATCACCTACTTTTGATTGAAGGAGAGTGTTTTGTTTTCGAAGGAATTCAATGTTATGTTCATTTTCTTGAGTTCTGCTGTCTATGTCATTCAGTGCTGTTTCTATTCCTGATATCTGTTTCCTCTGTTGTGCAAGGTCATCATGTATAAGATCCATTTGTTGAGTACATTTCTCTTTAAAGATGTTCAATTTCATATCCATTTTATCTAGTTTTGTTGAGAGTTCTTGTAAGTTAGTTATTAATGATTGAAATTCTTTTTTAAAAGTTGTCTCTTGATGTGAGGATTTGTTGAAGCTCATGTTGTTTTGATGTTGAAGATTCCTTAATAATAATTTGACAGGAAAAATTAAGATTTGTAAAAATATTTTTATATATTATCCTAAAATATAGTCTAAAAAATGTGTTGAAGACAAAAAAATCCAGAATTAGGATAGATAAATTCTTAAAATCCTGTCAGAAAAGGTCTGAAAGACAGGGCTGATAAAAATGCTGCTACACAGTGGACATCTTAGCCATGCCCCCTTCAATCCTTCTTTCTTTTGATGACTTCCTGGATTCAGCATTCCAACACCAGCTTTCCTTATGTACCTTATTTCCATACCTGGCTCAGCCACATATTTTTTCTGCAGTCCTAACACATGCTGTTTTAGGTAGTGCCAATACTCTTCAACTCCACCTATTTTCTCCTTTTCTTGGGGTGCTAGTGTCCTGAGTAATTCCGGGAACTGCTGTACTTTCTCTCCAGTCAATTTCCAGGTCTTCAGCCTGGTCTCTGTTGACCTTAAAGCCTTCTATGTTCACTGCTTGCAGCTGATTGTGACAACTAATGGTTTCTGCTGTGGGCTGACTCTTTCACAGGGGATGACTTCGCAATCATGGATTCTACCCCAGTCCTTTTTCCTTACTAGGAGGAAGTCTACCTGAGTTGCATGTTGGCTACTCTTGTATGTGATCTTGTGACTGTCTCTATTTCTGAACCATGTGTTGTCTACTATCAAGCCATTTGCCAGAGAGAAGTCTAGAATGGCTTCTCCTTCTTTATTCCTGTTACCTCACCCATGTGGACCCAGGCAGTCCTCATATCCTGTTCTGTCTGTCCCGATATGTGCATTCAAGTCACCCATTATCAACACCAATTCATGTTGTCCTGCTTTATCTAGTAGGTCCTGCAACTGCTATCTGAATGCATTCTATTCCTCACTATCACAACCCTGCTGTGGAGCATATGTTGAGATTATGAATACTGCCCTATCATTACATTGGAGTCAGATTGCCATTAGTCTGCCATTAATTCTGATGATATCCCTCATTGCCTTCTGAAGCTTCTCTCTCACCACAATTCCTACACCATTCCTAGCCTGTCCCCCACCTGAGTAGTAGAGTCTGGATCCCAAGCCAAGTGGCTTTGCTGGACTGCCCTTCCATCTCATCTCTTGGATACATATGATGTCCAGCCTCCTACGTATCATCATGTCATCCACTTCCAAGCTGCAGCCTGTCAGTGAACCTACATTAAGTGTAGCAATTCTCAATTCATGTTTGGCAGGTTGGTTGGTTTTACATCCAGCTTTTGCTCAACAGAGCAATCCCAGGTAACCCAGGCTGGGCAACTAGACACCGACCAGCCAGTAGCTTATTGGCCCAGGGCTGCTGGGCTTTATGGTGGGCACACACTGGCCAATAGGGGCACATATACCCCTCCCACTGTTAGCAAGGGTCCCTGGTGTGGGTGGGAGTAGGCCGGGTCCTCAACTCACTTATCACCGGTAACTACCCATGCCCATTTTTGGTGACATTAGTCAACATGACCGAATGACCTAGAGCCATATTTTACACCAAGCGGATAGCCCTACCATGGCATGCAGTCTGTGATCCATGTTATCCTATCTTGAGGATACTGTGTACCACAGTAGATGCCCAAAATGGTTGGTCTGTACAAATCTTCCCCCTATAGGGCACCATGTAGAGTCTGTGCTGCTGCCCACAGCTCCATTCATTGGTGAGTTTGAAATGGAAACACTCAGCATGTTTTTCAGATATGGGAGAAACCCATGGAGACACAGGGAGAACATGCAAACCCCAAATAGGCATTAGTCAGAGGTCAGGTTCAAACCTTGTACCTTGTGCATGGGAGGCAAAGACCTTAACCACTAAGCCATCTGGAGTCTGTCAGTGGTATGCTATTCACTATGTTTGACACCTGTTATTACTGTTACTCCTGTAGTTGTCCTCCATTAGTCTGTGCCCTTCTTCCCATTCCTAGGCCAGACTGCATCAACCTCAAGAACTGCACAAACAAATGGTATGTCTATGTCAAAAGTATGTTTTAACAGTGTTCAAATGGTTAATGGTGGCAGTGATATGATCAGTAATGCTGATTTTTTTTCTATACAATAGTTAAAGTTCATCTCTCTTCAGTAGCACCTCAGGAGGAGTTGGCAGGTGTGTGATTTGTTTACATTCATCACATATGACACATATATTGGCTATGTAGCCTAATTGTATACTCCATGTTATGTCGATGCCATGAGTCATACATATAGAAAACCTTATGCAAAGTCATTATTATGTCTAACATTGCAGTGAGATATATATCAGACTATCTGCACTGCCCATTAGGCCATCCATCATGATGTGGTATCAGATGTGTCTCAGCATGGTATCATGGCATCTGGCTCACAGGACACTAACATGTGGACAGAGTTCGTCCAAGATGTTAACATTGTTGATGCAGCTGTAGCCTCTGATGTGGAGGGAATCTTGTCTGACCATTCTGAGAATGATGGGACATCGGATGGTGAACAGAATGAGGCCATTAAACCACAGACCCAAGATGAGACTGCTGCTAATGTTGACAGTTCCCAACAACACCTTGATACTGGGCATTGCAGTAAATGTACGCATGTAGATTCTGTGCATGGGCAGGTGTCAGATGGTGTCCACCTTCTGCTACAGGCAAATGAACATTCCCAGCAATGTCATGGATCAGACATGATGCAGCACACCAGCTGCATGTGATGTATGAAGGACAGAAGCACAAACACAGTGAGGAAAAGACATCATTGGCTGATCAAAATGATAGTATGATAGCTGTGGCATGGTCAGTGGAAACCCTGGCCTCTACAGTACTACAGCAGTGCTGTAATACAAGCAGGATTCTGGGTGCCCTGACTGTGCTTAGCCGATTGCCACATGGGAGAGGTAGGCCACCTCTCAACAGGACCACCATTGCTCATTAAACATCAGTGTCTATGCTCCAGTGTTCACACACTTGCACTGCTGGCCCATCTGCTGTGGTCCTGCCAGTCATGACAAGACCTTCAAACTGCAGTCATGCTCCTTTACATCAACACGGTATTGTTACCCATCAGTATCTTATTTGGAGCAACCTGGGCCAAGTGTTTTCTACATGGTAGGAGAACAGCAGACAGTGGTGTGAATGATCAGTATAGTTGTCCTAGACTGAATTAAAGAAAGTCCAACAGTTTCATAAACATAGCTGACTCCATGCATTACATTACTAGTTTACAATGATATATTTTTTCTGTGGCTAATAAATGTTATGCATTATGTCCTGTATTGTTTTATTTGTTCATGTTATCATATTGGAAAGATAAGAATGTGTTGAATTGACATGTGTCCCTTATTGTTTTCTGTAGATGCAACAGTCTGAATGTGTATGCACACCTGTGTTAGTTGTGCCCAGAGTTACTGCACATCTAGTGGGTAATTGCCATTGGATGCAATCTATGCTGCTGGGGTGGGATAACAGATGAACATCAATGCTTAATCTGTGTATTCATGTACATGTTGCTTGTCATGGCTCAAAGTTGTGGGTCAGACACTGACATGTTGCCTGGGCCTGCACTTGTGGTCACACCCTACATTGTCTATGACTGTGTCTCCTGCCCCCTCTGCCCTCCTTCTCTTCCTCAGACACCTGTGGGATGTCCTCTTCAAACATCTGGGGTTCTTGAGGTAGTTCACCGACACCTGCACCTGGAAGACCACCATGCACTCTAGTTAGCATGTTGTGCAGCATGGCACTCACCATTACCATCTGTTCTGCCTTCTCTGGTGTGTATTGCAGTCCACCCCCAGATGTGCCCAGACATCTGAACCTTGCTTTCAGTAACCCAAACACACACCCTATGGTGTTTCTGGTTGTTGCATGTGCCCTAGTGTATGCCCCCTTTTTTGGATGGTTCACAGTACAGTGTGATTAGCCATGGCTCAAGTGGATAACCACAGTCACCTGCAAGGGAGAATAAAAACACATTTGGTCAGCATGAATATTGTTGTGAGGGGTATCCTTAGCTTTCACTATGTTCTTGTACTTACTTATTAGCAGTCCTTCAGATATTTTACCTTGCTGTAATGCAGCTGTCAGTCCACTTTCCCTCCCTATGGCAGCATCATGGACACTTCCAGGCTATGTTTCCATGATGTTCGTTATGCTGCCATCTGCTGCACACACAGCTTGGTAGTTGATGGATGGATGGATGAATGGCCCTTTCTGTTTATGTATTGGTCTGCTTCTGGTCATACTTGCATCTTGATAGGTATGTGTGTGCAATCTATTGTACTGAGTACATGGGAGAAGTCTGAAGTGCTGTACAATTGATGCATTACACTTCTCCGCTCCATGGGGGTGGATGGAAAGTGTATCTAGTAATTGACATTGCTGCATATTGCTTCCAGGAATTTTGCCAGGATTGGGCTAGCAGCTGTCTGTGACACTCCCACAGCATCCCCATGAGTCTATGGAATGTCACAACTGTAAATATACCCAGACTGAGACACACTTTTGCTTCAAGGGGTTTCCTCACAGGGTCTGCACAGACATGTGAGGTGCACATATGTTGCAGATAGTATGCATCAGTTATCTACCCAGGCAGTACCTATCAGTTATTTGCTGGTCTGACAACTGGTTTAGTTGCAGACTTGCTCTGACTGTAGCTGGCTGCCTTATAGTGTGCACAGCCACAGCTTTATTTATGGCTTGTATCACTGCAGCCTATTGCAGATTATTAACTGCAGGTTACATTTTTATGTTTTTTTTGTTTTTGGCATTGCTATGGAATTTTGCAAAATCTGCAGTATAAGCTTTTATTCCTTGTGGTGCATAAATCATACACCGAGGATTTCAGAAACAAAGGTGACATTGCACTTTGTTGAATTTAAGTTCAGCAGGGTGTGCACAATGTGTTTTGGAATCCAACGGGCATGAGCAGAAACCATAATTATCCTAAGCTGAATAGTACTCAAACTGCCTTCAGAGTGTTTTCTAAAAATGCACTCACATCAGGTGCTGTGATGTTTGTAAATAGTTTCTGCAAGCTTTGCACAAATAAGAGGGGAGGGCTGAGTCCCTCACCTTTGTAATTTGTTTTGTCTCTCCCAATCTTTTACTGTGCAACTGCGTAACAGTCTGCTGCTATGAGCTTCACTGAGACCTTTTTGCAGGACTTCTTTAGTGGCTCAGTCTGAAAATGAAGTGCTTGTCACCATTTAAGTATGGAGTGTTGTAGTTCATGGACCTATTTACATTTTTTTTGCTTTCACATAGTTGACATTTATACTTTTTGTGTGTGAGCATCCTACCCTTTGTGTTCCACATCCATGATTGCTTCACTGCCACTCCTCACAGTCTTGTCTGTGTTTTACATTTGTAATGGTCTACTATTTACTTTATACTCCTATCTTCATGTTACTTTCCTTATCTTCCACAAGTTATATATGCTACATGCACGCACACACACACACATATATCTGTGTGTGCGTGTGTGTGTGTTTACTTAAATTGACTGAATGCCATTTATGTCAATGTGCATAACACTGAAACAAATTGATCGACATTATGCACGACACTCTGCTACTATACATGTGCTTAAAATTAATGTTGGTGCTTGCAAAACTTTGAAAAAAAAGACATACGGAAGGCATTGTTTTTTGCACGGGTGGGGGGCAAGTGCCCCTGCTCCCCCACCCTCTGTTAATTATACATTATAAATCAAGCATTGCACAATCCCCAGAAAGTAAATAATGTGGGAAGAAATAGCCAGGGAATTGTTATGGCTAGGCTTGTATAGGCCCTAGGGCTGATAGCCTAGTACCAACCTATGAACCTATGAACCTAAGAGTATATTCCCATACTTGGTGAATATTGAGCTTGCACACCTGTCAGCCGTTTGTTTAGTCAACTAAATTGTGTCGATTAAACAGATGTTGACTAAAGTACTGTCTCAAAGTTACTGGGACCCATACAGATAGACAGAGAGAGAGAGAGAGAGAGATAGATGTATTAGATAGATAGATAGATAGATAGATAGATAGATAGATAGATAGATAGATAAGCTAGGTAGATAGTAATTAAAAAGCTTACACATGATGTGCTTATTAGGTATTTAGGTGACATTAATTAAAATTTACTATCTTTCTAATAAAGCTTGCTAATTATACTTAATACATAATATGCAAAACAATAGTATTACAGAATTTATAGGAAAGAGGCTAATTTACTAACAGTGGATGTTGATTCCTTCTCAGCTACAGTCCTTAAAGTTTAGCTACCTGACAAAAAAGTTCAAAACTTCAGCATGTCTATCTCCCAACTACTTTGTCTAAGGGAGACTGCCTATTTCACTTATGGGATCTGTACAGGAGGCAGATGAATTTATGAAACACTGAAGCATTAACAAAAGGAGTCAACATCTGTATAATATTAGTGTTAATCACTGGAAAACTTGCATGCTTATAGGTACATATAGATACTGTAAAAGCACTCTGCTCATACAAAGCACACAGGACAATGAGTATAATTTAAGCACTTTTGTTCCTTTAATACAGGGAACTTCTTCATAATGGTTTTGATACATTTAGATATTATCACTGTATCAATAGAAGAAAACAGAACCACAAGCAGAACAATTTGTTATGGAATAAGTGGAAAATGGCATGTTATCCGAGGATACTAAATCTGGTTAGATTTTTGATTAGATTAAGTGTGTTGCTAGGATGTAGCTATGAAAAAGGTACTATAGATAAAGATGAGGAATAGGGGACACTGGCAGAATAGAGACTGAAGGAAATGTGATACTTACAATGACGTGCCCACTGTAAGAGGTCCTTCTCTTGTATATGTATATGTTTCTCTGCCATCTTCCTTTAAAAAAAGGTGTTAGGATGGCAGGGATTAGTCAATACTCTCACACAAAATGTCTTGAACTGGAGGATGGTGGAGGGGATTATGAGGTTAAGAATAATACAGCAGTATTATTTCTTGGCCAAAATAAGTTGCTTTGATAACTCGGTCATAGGACCCATAGTTAATCTGGTGATATAACCAATCAGGAATAAGAATGCTTCTAAATTGAGGGGTAAAAATGTTTGGGTCAGGTTGGATGAGTCATAAGTCAGCAGGAGGTAAGTATTAGGGGTTTGTAGTTTGGTATTATGGCAGAAATGGACTTGTTTTATGTAACAGAGAATACACTTTAACGGGTTTGATTCTGGATTGCTCAATGAGATTTTTTGTCTTGCAATTAGTTTAGAGGGTTAAGGTTGTGGAATATAGTTCCTGTGGGACAAAGTTTAGTTCCCTTAGACTTCATTTGTCAAATGTGTGACCTAGAGCAAGTCACTTAATTAGATAGTGTTTGGGGGCAACTGGAAATTTGGGCAAGGTTCCTCAATGGTTTTCTTTCTGGACAGCAAGTCTACTCCCTATAATAGATATTGTTTGAAAAAAAAAGCACAGAACAAAAAAATGAAACATGGGCAAAATATTGCACATCATTGTGTAAATTAAAATTGTGCCATTGAAAAAAAATATTTTTTCCAGCAAAAGCAGGTATAAATGGTCTATGCATATAGATGCAAACTTCATACATAAATAACATATAAGGATTTATAAATATGTATTAAGTAGCATACATTTATGACAACAACCTGTAAATTAATGATATGTTGCCTCAGCAACTGTTATGTTTACTTGCAAATCTCATTCATCACTGCCACTGTCTACCATCCCCAACACCAACAGTAGTAACTTTAAATCTCTCTTCAACTGCCTTAACTTAAGCTTTTCCTAACTTTTTGTAACTTGTACATAACTTATCTACTGGCCTACCAACCATTCTGTAACACAACAATTCTCAACATATCGGAATCTCAACATCCTCCCACTGAACCATGCTGCAAAGTATATATAATGTTATTATACTGCATTTAGCAAGTTTGTACTGTAAAATTTAGTCTATGCAAATCCTAGCATACTCCCACTGTAAATATGCTGAAAAGTGTAAATATTTATTTCTTCTGTAGTTTGTAAGCTGGTACTATGAAACACACTCCCCTGTAACTATGCTGAGAAGTGTAAATAACGTTATTCTACTGCATTCATCAACCTTGTACTGCTAAATTTATTTTATCCTAATCTCAGCATCCTCCCACTCTAGCCATGCTGTTTTAGAAAGCTTGCACTATGTAATATACTCCACTGTACACATTTTATGTACTCTTTAGATTGTTGTAATATTTCTTTATTATTCTCACTTTATGTACTTTTTTTGATTATTTTCCTGTTTGTAAGTATCTATCTGTTCTCTATTGGAGCTTTTTTCCCTGGTCCTCACTGAAAAAGGGCTCTAGCTCAGTTAGATACTCCCGATTAACAAATGTGAAATAAAATAAATTAATTAATTAAATAAAGCAGTTGTAAGAGCAACAGAAACACCTTAAATGATATAGACATTGCAGTTCAGTAACCATGTCATAATTTTCATTTTATAACATACAAAATCAAAGAACTTGGTTTACATGCCAGAGTAAACCATAAAACAAAACAATAAAAAAAACTCCACAAATGGAAGTCAGTGAATTTTTTAATGACTAAATGGCAATAACGCCAGATGAGTGCTTTTGTTTATAACCAGAGTTCTTTAGAACTGAAGTTATTCTTTAACTTATTTCCTTTAAATGGGTAAATGATCTGGTTGTAAGCACTGGACTGTTTTCATTCCCAACCCAGGTCAAATGACAACAGACATAAGGCAGTATATACATGAACAAGAACAAATTATATAAATACATAGTAGTGAGCTAGATATATAGATAATTATTAGATTAACATTCCTTTTACACTAAACAGGTATAATTTGCCTAATAAACTTGAACAAAAGTGACACATTCAATGAGAAATACAGTGAAAAGAAAAAAATAATAACTACAATTTACATGAGGTCACATTACGCCCATATGCTTTGTATCATTCAACATAATAGAAAATATGGTGCAAAATATTTATAGGAAAAGTAAACATTAAAAATCATAAAAGCACAGTTGTTTAGTCATTAAAGATTTCTCCAAGTTCCTTATGTGGAGTTTTTTATCTTTCTCTTTCCGAAGGTGGAAAATGCTTTAGTGTTCTAGTCCTACTAGAAACGCAGAATGATATTTGCTTTGACTGTAATGTTATCCTTTCTCATTCTACTGAAGGTTACACAGAAGGACTACATACTGATGGAAAGTTGCACCACTAACCTGCTTTATCATTTTTTCTTATCTTTTCCAGTTTATTTAATAATGCACTTCACAGAAATGCTGTACATTTTCTGAATACAAAATGAGCTTATGAAGATGCACATTTAGAATTCTTTTATAAAGGCAATAAAGATGATGAAAGTGTCACGTGCAGATGTTTGTGTCAAGACAAGCATGGGAAATGTTTAATTTTTAAAATAAAATTATACTTAATATCTTAATGATATTATCAGTAATAACAATCATCATAATAATATTTATATACTTATCACAGTATTTCATTTTACCCATTTTAGAATCTGCTTGAAATGCAGAAAATGCCATAGTACAAATGTAAAGGTCCTGCATTAATTTGTCACACCAGGTTAACAGAACAATTTAGCAAGGAGCATTCCTTATTTTGAGTCTTAACTTTTTGTTCCACATTATTCCACATTGAAAGGGTCTGTCATTAATCGTTAAGACTTTTTTTAAGAAATAAACTTGTCAAACAATACCAGATAACACTGAATTGTTTTACTTCGTTAAAATAACTCTTCAGTTATGAAGGAACAGTAAATACCCATATGCTGTGATCTTCCTATTTGAAGCAGTTTGTAAATGTTCCGCACTTTGCCCATTTGATCCACATTGTAAGAGGTAGTGTTTTATATTTTGCTACAAGTAGCTATCTGAGTTTGCTGGCACAGCCTCAAGTTGCTTTTACTACCTGAGAAATGTGATATTGTATTGAAAGTTATGTGTTCAGAAACTGCAAGCAGTGGAATTTTAAGGATTAATACCTGCATTTTCTGAATGCAGGGAAACAAACGTGAGGGGACAGTCCTGTTTGTACACTATTACTATGACAAACCTCTGATAAAGGCATTTCAAAAAATCTAATTTCTTTGCTATTCTCCATCTGTCACCACTATAAAAAACACAGCGACAAAGGAAAAGAAAATAATACAGTAATCTAATCCATACTGGAAAGAGGGCTTGTTTCACTTAATTATCGAAATGCAATTTGTAGTTTGCTTCGATGCTGCCTGAACATAACACAGAAGGGTGGGGGTGGGGTAGGATAGAGACAGTTGCTGCAACATACAAGTCACTGTGTCAAACCATTTTTCATTTTGGTAGTATATCCATTGCAGGTGTGTAATTCTTCTCTGCAATATTTCATTTCACTTTTTCTGTAAGGCATAAGGCATTTGTAAATACATTTATTATTATGCTGCTTTTTTTAACTGTGTTTGTCAGTTTAAAGGCCTGCGTCACTGAATCCACAGTGACAGTAAATATGACAGATCGCATGCGATAAATAAATTAATAAATACATGTATAAATAAAAATATGGATACAGGATATACAGATACACAGGAATATTATGCTATGGTCTGTAAAACAATTATTGAAATCCAGTGGGACTGTAAGACAATCATTAACAAAATCAGCAGTTTAACATTAGTCACAGAGCAGTGAATTAAAATGTAATACTCATGTTTACAGTAAATAAATAGCGGAAGCATCCTAATGGAGTACAAACAAATATATAATTAATAAGGTTATAAGGACATGCTGGAAAAAATGCAAAGTCACTTGGGAATTATATCTGAAACCAGAGTAAGTCTGAAATATATGTAAGCCTTAGGCAAGTACAACAGTGTGAAGAGAATTTCTCTGTCATTTTTTTCCTCTAGCAATTTTAAACTGTATCAATACAAACCAGTGGGATCACTTCATACTGTATATACAGAGAACTGCAGGAACACATAGATCTAGGAACATATTTAAATACCTGACAGCTAGAAAATGAATGCCCACGTACCTTTGTAATGGGTTCTAAGGTCTGGAGTTAGGCAGATTCATAAGCTTATTTGAAATGAGGATAGACAAATGTGAGCATAACACGTCTGCATTGTATTTCAGCCATCTGGGAAATTTTGTCCAATAAAGTGCCTGAAGAGTGATTTAGTGGTTCTGTCTGTTAAAATCATAGGCTGCAGATCTAAAAATCATGGCCTGCAGAAATGTTAAAATAATAGTTATACTAATGGAAGGCAGAGTCAGCAATAGATATAATAGGGAATAATCCATTCCCACATAAATTATAGTCAAACAATAGGGAATAATCCATTCCCTCATAAATTATAGTCAAACAATAGGGAATAATCCATTCCCTCATAAATTATAGTCAGTCTTGTAGGTACAGTACACTACGCATCTTGTACAGAAGTAAATTATTAAGACCTACATATACCTTTAACAAAGTGCAAGAGAATTATGAGCAGGTTTCCTTTATGTGAGGTATGGAATCGGCTGTAAAGATAGTGTGCTCCATTTTGTGGTGTTCAGGAAAGAAAGTGAAAGACAGAGTGAGAGAGAGAATAAACAACAGAGTTGCAGTGAATACAAATATATATATATATATATATATATATATATATATATATATATATATCTTGAGTGATCTCAAGCTGATATGGAAGTCTTAAACTTATTTGTGTAAATTCAGGGCCATTTACACATGGTGTATGCAAACTTAGGCTTGGTTATGCTTATCTCTATCAATCGCAGGAATACATGAGTGTGTAAGTCTACAAACCCATAGAGCCAGACCTCAATTAGTTGTGGACATGCTGTGTTGAGCTGAGGAGACCTCACCAGACCTCAGCTGTCCCAGTGAATGCCAGAACAACTCTACTAATTTTCTAATGTCCCTATGATTAAAAAAGAGAAAACAGAGTTGAGTTTGCATAATCATGAAGCCTAATCCACCTCATCACCTCAAATTACTCATTAGGTAATATAACTTTAAAATGATATACACAGGAAAGTTTATTTATACAGTAAAGAAAAACATATGAAAAAATGACTTTTACTGATACAATAGTGAAAAAGGCATGCTTAAAGAAATTATTTATGCACAACATTCAGGTTTATTGTTCAAATAAAGATAACAACACTAAAGCACAGAAGCAGAAACTGATCTAAACAACTTGAAAAATAATTATTTCATAACTGATTTTTTTTTAAATGTGGAAATCAAATGTGAAGATATTCTTTAAAAGATCAATGTGACAGAGCAATTTGATAAAACCAAATATTCCAATAATAGCAGTCCCATGACTAATCCCCTTACATGGTAGTTGAGATTGGTTATGGTGATGTCACACCCCAGAGGGTGTGGTTCCATACCTGTCAACCCCAGCTCTGTGCTTGCATTCTTCATTCTGACACCAGCAATTTGAAAGATGCCAGTGCCTGTGAAGGCACGAGGCTGAGATGTGAGCTGGGCTGACAAGGAGACCAATCTTATGTTTTCTTTTTTAGGGATTCATACCTGGAAAGAACTGAGGCATTTCTATGTGGCATGGAGAGGAAAACAACTGACATCTGGCAAGACCTGGTTGAGCAGCTGTCATCCTTGACCAGAATTACCTGCTCTGGCCTGCAGTGCCCCCACAAGTAAGATGACCTACAGAAACAGGCCTGACCAGCTGGGTGAGTGGGTAAACCAGGTGACAGCAAGAAGACTAGAGTATTTTTTAAAAATTGTAATAAAAAATAGGTTTTAAAAAGCAGACATGATAAATATCAAAGAAATGCAGGTAAACACAAGAAGAAATATATGTGTAAGTGCAAATATGTACCTGTCAGGCCTCTGACGGTAACCATAGTATTATGTGTTTGAGACAAGGATGCCAAGAAATTCACCTCAAGAGCAAATGTGCTCAAAGAAACAGTTTTTGCCAACTTCACAATAAGCAAAGAAATATAACATAATGCTACAGAGACAAGGGGTGACACCCTTAGATAACTACATGCATGATAGCTGCTGCCACAAGTGAAATTAAAGACTCAAGTTCCATAGAAATACACGACATATCCAGTGGTTTTATACATAGAGTCAAAGAAAATCTGATGAACCCGTCATTCATTTTAAATAAAATGCTGTGACATGAATGTGCCACTGGCCAAAGGTGACAGAATGCAGTGGTACTTGTTCACAGAAAGGGATGGGGGGACACTCAAGACCAAAGTCATTTTAGACCAGTCAGCTTGACTAGTATTTTGTGGAAAATCAAAGGGAGAACAATGAGGAATCTTATCCAAAATAACATATGGGACCTACTTCTATCAAATACAAAACAACATGGTTTTATTAAGCAGAGCCCTTACCTTTTAAATCTTATGGCTCTCCTTGAAGATGTAAAAGCAGCAGCTGTCAAAGGTCTGCTAGTGCGTACTGCTTATCTTTACCTTACTAGTAAAGCAATCGATTGCAGAAGATTAAGCTATGAGCTGAGAAAGTGCTTCATCCGTTTTTCCAGGGTTTGATTTCCTCAGCCTTCATTTACCTACTTTGTGATGTAAGCAAGTCAGTAAATGAGATAGTCCTTATATTTGAGACAAACATTTGGTCAGTTATGTCCTTCATAAGCCAACTGTATTTGCAGAGTAAAGGGGTCGCCATGGGTTCGGCATGTGGGCGGTTTGGAAATATCATGATGCTTTAGTGGGAAAAAAATACCATTCCCATCTGAAAATTTTCCTTGTTGTAAGTTCTACACATGTTTTTCTTGACAATTCATCTGGAGTTCCTAGATTATATGAATAACAGCACTGAGTTTCTCAAATTCGCACATGTATGTGATGACCATAACATTGCCTGTCTTAACATTTGGCTTATGAAGGACATAACCAATCAAATGTTTGTGTCAAAGATCCACAGAAAGTCCAGCTACTCCAACACCTTTCTTCATTTTTTCCAGCTCCAACCTGTTACCGCAAAAAAGAGCTGTGGTTAAATGATAGTTCTTTACTGCTGCAAAAATGGTTATCCTGGATGAAGCTTTCTGGGATGAGTGTTGTGTTGAAAGACATGTTTTGGGTACGGGGGGGGGTACCCAGTAGGCTTCACTGATAACTTGATGTATGAGGTCATAAAAAACCGCGAGTGTGATTGTATGAGGTCATAAACAAACAAGAGTGAAAGGAGATCGTCCTGATTTTAAATAACAAGATTAATGTGTCTGATAATAATAACATCAATATTCATGACACCCAATCCATTACTCACCCCCACTAGCCAGTCCATTTTAAAAGGGCTTTTATCACTGTTTTTTAGGACAGCTACACAATTAAAGACATTCTGGTGAAAAAATTTGGCCAATTTTGAGTACCAACCAGGTGGTGAAAGAGAATGGGGAGGTATATCCAGAAATTGTCTATAGGAGTGGGAAGAATCTCAAGGCATTGCTGGAAATAGGGCTAACTATACCTAAGGTGACAATGAGCAACAAAAATGTTGGTATGAGTAAGTGCATATGTTGATAGACAAGAAGTGCACCATTGCTAATAATATCATTGCAATTAAGGGGCACTATGATTGCAATACACAACACATGGTGTATTGTGCACTTTGCTTGGTATGTCCTGTGTTTTACATTGGCAAGACTTAGATAAGATTCAGAGACAGGGTCTATGAGCATTTATACAATATTAAAAATCAGAAAAACACAAAAGCATTCTTTAAATATATGCACCAGAATACTGGACATCAGTTTAAATTTGTGGTTTTGGAACAAGTATTATTAAATGATGGGGGGGCCCATGGACACACGCCCTTGAAAAGTGTGAGCTATATTGGGAACTGTTCCTGAAGGCAGATTTGTAGCCAGGTTTAAGTGATCAGTTATGTGTTGAGTGCTTGCTCAAGTTAAAAGCACTGCAAAGATAACCTGTTTTCATCTTAACATTTAATGTTTAATTTTATAAACGACACACACTATAAAACATAAAATATTACCTTACAGTTTTTCTTATGTATTTATTTCTTAAATTAATTTTAGTTTTAAAACTTAGCATATATTTTAGTCTAATTTAAATGTCTGTTTTAAGTCATTTGTGAATGAAAAGTTATTATCAAGGGGTTGTCCCTTGTAAGGAGGCTTGGTAGTCATATGATGTAGTCACATGAAGGGGTTTCTTGAATTCTATTAGTCAAAGCAGTATTTTTAAAGAGGAAATTGTTTCATGTATTTTATCTGATGAAGTTTTTAATTTTATGATGAAAGCACTCATGTATTCAAGTATTTTTGAATTAAAGGATTCAACTTTCGATGGATACAGTGTATTTCATTCACCCTACAGTCTGGATAATTTTGCTTCAGTGTATTGCTACTTTCTTAGTTTGTTTCTTTGCTTTTTGAAGTTGCATTCTTAGCTTTAATGCAGGAAGAGACAAATATTGTGGGTTCTATTATGATACCAGGTACATGTTTTTATTGTTTTGGGTTGGCCATGTGGCCTAATGGATATGGCATTTGACTTTGGAAATGACTATTGCAGATAATAGATGTTATCTATTGCTTTCTGCTCATCAAGAAAAGGCCAGGTTTTGGCTCTTTAATGCTGAGCTGCTAACAGTATAGTAAAATACAATCCAGTCAAAGACTACAGAGAAGGAGGAGAAAACCATACTACACCTTTCCTTTTAGTTTCGGACTGATTCAGTGTGTGTCACAAGGACTGCAGTCCTGGCTTTCACTGACAGAATCTGTTTTATGCCAGCATCTCATGAGAGTTGAGGTTTCCACATGCCAGCTATATTAGCACGGGTTCCACTGAAAGATACAAGTGCCTGATTTTGATTGGCTGGCTTCCGCGGGGGGCAAAGCCCTGATTTTGATTGGCCAGTTTATGTTGGGGAAAAACGTTATGGACTTTAATTAACCAGATGATTGCTCACTTGAGTATTCTTCAGTGCTGAGCTGTTGACAGACCACAAAAACCTTTGCCATTTTGGTTCTGACTGAATTAAAGCACTACAGGTCAGGCCATCATTGACTTCCCATGACAAGGTCTGCAGATTACCAGCTTCTGGTGAGAGCATAGGATTCTACATGTCAATTATCTGAGCATTGCTTCTAATAAAGAATCAGAGTACTTGATTTGATTGGCTGGCTTATGTGGTGTTGGAACCTCTTAAACTTTAAGTAACCAGTGGTTTCTTCACTTTGGTGCTTTACAGTATGTAGCACAGTGAGCAATGTAAATGCTATCAGGTAAGTAATGTAGTAGCCCTGTTTTATAGGACCGGATAACATACTAGGATGCATTCTCATCAGTGCCAAGTATGAACTATCTCAGCATCTTCTTTAACTGCTCAGCCTCTGCTTACTAAAAGGGTTTAACCCTGATCCCTGCAGGAAAGCTATAATTACTACCCTATTCAATGGCTGTCACTCCACCTCTGTCCTTGGAGTTAATACTGCAGCACTCAATGCAATGACAACACAACAGTGATGAGATACCACAATGAATCCAATAAGGGTTTATTCCAAGCAAGTAAAACCAAAAACAAGTTGAGTACTTTCATCCTTTTACATAATAAGCTTCAACTCAGTTACTTCCAAATTTGAATGATAGGCAAAATGCTTCCAAAAATGGCACCTCTAAATGTGGCGCATGTAAACAGGGCCCCTGTAGAGGTAATAATGACATTATTACTATTGCCAGTCAGAACAGGCAAATTAGGGTCCAACAGTATTTTAATTGTAATAGTACATGGGGTGGTTTATATCTGTTTATTTGTTGTTTGTGGCTCTTTCTACGTTGATAAAACAGAAAACGCCTTAAAGAAACTTATTTACGAACACATATATAACATTTCCAACAATATTGAAACCAATTTCCTAGCTAAAATTTTGAGATTTTGTGCAAATGGCCAGTTTAAATTTTATGTTTTAGAACAACTTCACAAAAATCCTAGAGGAGGCCAGTGGGAAGACCTGCATGAATAGTTGTTTTGGCAACTGTCATTACAAGAAGATAGTTTAAATTAATTGATTTCCATTACACCTGTTTTGAAGCTGAGATCTGTTAAACAGTAAAGATTTTTAAACAATAAGGAAGTTATGTTTAATGGTTTTTAGGTGATTATAATGTATTTTTTCATTTTTTATTTGAAAATTTAGGCATGTATATTTTATTTATGTAACTGTCTTTTTAAATATGTGGATGAAGTAATTATATTCCCAGTCTTTTCTTATTATTTAATAAACTGTGTATTTATAAGCGGCTGGGTTTGTATTTCAATTTAATTCTGATGAAGTCCTTTATGTAACAGGACAGAAATGCTCAACTTGTTTTTGGTTTTACTTGCTTGGAATAAACCCTTATTGGATTTATTGTGTTATCTCATCAATGTGGTGCTGTCTCTGCATCAGGTGCTGCTGTATTAACTCTGAGAGCAGAGGGTGGTTTGGGAGTTTGCAGTTTACTTCTGCTCTACCTACACCTTATTACCATGCTTTTCCATGCCATTATCCCAGATATGTGGTTGAATGAGTCTACTGATAATTGCAAGACAGGTATGTTATCCGCTCATCCATCAATACTAAACTGCTCCATCATGGACTGTAATGTACACATAGCTGGTTTACTGAAATTAGTCTAAAGTAGACGTGTCCAACCTGCGGCCCGCGGGCCGCATGCGGCCCTCAGAGCTCTTCCATGCGGCCCTCAACCTCTAACTGCAACATCGACATACGCATGCCCCAAAACACGTTTTTTATTTGGTGTTTTTCGCTCCCGTGACTTGTAAGGCTAATGTCGGTGTGTGCATACACCAAAGCACCCTTCTAGTTTTGTTTTTGAGCCAAAAAAGGGTCAGTGTGTTTACGCCATTATTTTGCACAGAACAATCAGTGTGTGTGTGTGTGTGTGTGTGTGTGTGTGTGTGTGTGTGTGTGTGTGTGTGTGTGTGTGTTCTCGCTGAAGAGGGACTCATGTATGGATTTGCTGCTGTTACCTTTGAAAGGGACAGCAATTACCTGTGTTAATAGGTAAGTATGGAGTGAGTGAGTGCATGCATGAAAACAGAATTGTGTGCGTGAAAGTAGAAGAAGAGTGTGTGTGTATGTGTGTATATGTGTGCATGACAGAGAGAGAGATGCATGCACAAAGAGGCTAACAATGATCAGTCTACCTACTGAACACAAACAAGTTAGCTTACAAATACATAATACATTAAGAGTACACTTTCATTAAATTGCGGCTTTTCTGACAGGGAGAGTGTTGTATTGAACATGAACTCATACCTCTTAACTGTATGGATTTTCAAAAAATGTCTGGATTTTTGCCTCATCTTCCAATTTGTGTCTTTTGCTTAGGAAATAAAAGTAGTCATCCAAGGTAATGCAGTTCCAGGGTGTAAGAATGAGACAGCAGCCTAGGGTTAATGGGTCAGTAGTGGACTGACTATGTGGGACTGTAGTATATAAAGTTGTATTGTTTTTTCAGACAAACAAAAAAGTACCTAGTACTATTTTTTCATTGGTGGGTTCTAAGCAGTGGCAGATTGGACAACAGTAAGCATAGCTTTGGTGGATCATCAATACTTGCAAATCAAGTGGGCACAATGTTATTTTTTAAATGTTGGGGATTTTAGTGTGGATGTGTGTGCTTATGTGTTGGGAGTGCTGCAACAGTAGACGATTATTAAAGACAGAGACTTACGGACTGTGGAGAATGTTTCTTTGTTTCAAAACCTAATACTTGGGTACGCATGCCAGAAGTAGATTTTTTAAGACATAGCTTCTTGCCATTTACAGTGGATGGATATTTACATTTAATGGACAATGTATTAGCGTGGGCCTGTGGGGTTCTAAAGGATGCCAAGTCTACCACTGCCAATGTCTTGTAAAGTGACCTGGAAATGGATATTGGGATGTTACTGAAAAAATATAGTAAGTGGGCTTAGAAATATAGTTTAATTAAACAAAGTGTACTTTCACTTTACAGGCCATAATTTAATTTCTTTCAGGTAGTCCAGATACTGGTAGATTGCATACCATTAGACTTAATTAGGGAGAGCTGTCATTCTGGGGAAACAAGCAACCCTAGTTTCAGTGAAAGCTCTGTGGTTGCTTGCAGGTAGGAAGTTGCAGGATGTTGATGCAATGTGTTTTATTTATTATTTTAATGCATTTGTCATTTCAAAGCATGGTTTTCTTTGATGCAAAAGAAGGCAGGACTGAATGAGCCATATAATGTTTAACTGACAATAATGGGATAGAAAGATTATAAGTGATGTATAATGTTTGCAGCTACAGTTGTTTCAATGGTGTCTGTGATGCATAACTATTTTTGGGCCTGTGTCCCACTTTTATTTTTAGCTTTGTCCAGATTTCTTGCTCTAAGGTTGAGAGGTATGGTTCCAGACTAAATCAGAAGTTGTATTTACCTTGGAAGACTCTTCGGCATAATTATGAAAAACAGAGCCTTTTTAATATCTCTGCTTATTTCCAATATAAACTGCCATGTAACCTTGCAAATAACCTTCTTATTAAGCTACTTTACTTATTTTGGAATTGACAGGTATGATTCATCTGTTCGGACATAAGCATAGACTGCTCATGTGACTTTGATTTCTTGCAGCAGTCTGTGGTTTACATAATCACAATAACTTTTCTGTGTTTCTGGGTGTGTAATCAATTTAACAGTTTTAAAGATGTTTTCCAAAAATAAATAAATATATAATAAATAAATAATCCTCTCTACACTTTGAGCTATTGACAAAGTCTGGGAATTTGTTTTTTTTTTCAAAACCGAAGGTCAGCATTACAGCTCAGTAAACTGTCAGTCTGTGAGTAACTTCTGCACAAATTAAAATGTCTGAATGTCAAATGGCTTTAGATTGGAGGGAAGTTTATTTTTATTTATTTTATTTTATTTTACATTTGTTTACCGGGAAAGTCCGACTGGACACAGGTCCATTTTCAGCGGAGGCCCGGGGAGAAAAGCTCCAAAAATAACACAAAACAATATAATACAATACATGAGAGAGAGAGAGACAACAAATTATGGATGTAGTACTCATATAATATGGCAGAGATTACATCTCGTAATAGTGAGAATCATTGAGGTACAGAATAAACTTAAAAACATTTTTTTTACAGTTATAAATTACAGCAAGGCAAATATCAATGAATTAAGTTTTTAGGAGAAAGCTGTTTGTACATAGCTGAAGCTCTGAAACAATCTTTTGGTATGGATTAACCTGGGGATTGACACAAGTTATATGTTTACACCAGTACCTAGCATTATAGTTTATGGTTTTCTTATTGATTTACTTTTTGCCAAGCAGTTGTTTGTTGATTTATTGATGGTCCTTTTGATGGTTGGAAATTACATGGATGAATCCATCTCTGTTATGATTTTTTTTTCAGATATTTTGACTTCCAGACAATTTCATTCAGTGAGTTGGTGTCATGTGATTACTGAGGTTGCCTATTTTACAAGTAGGGGCTTTTGTGTGTATGTGTGTGTGTGTGTGTGTGTGTAAGAGAGAGAGAGAGAGATTTAATATGTATACTGAATATAATTTTGCAAATGGAATTCTTAGTTAAACATCCCCTCTTCTTGGGCAACTAGACTTGAGTAACCAATATTAGATCATAGCCATCCAGCTGGGAAAGGTTAGTATGTGGATTTTCCATCTGGTTTGATGAAGGCTATGCTACTTACCCAAGGACTACATTTATGGCTATCCATCCAGCCATCGTGTTGCTGAACTATATTGTTTGATAATGAGAGGAGCTTTTTACAGAAGTTGAAGGTTTTTGTGTCAAGAACCTGTCCATAAAAAGTGGCTTGTTTATGTTGCAGTGAAGGCTGTGGTCTTTGTAGTGAGCGTTTTAAGTATAACCAGTATTTCTGAGGTAGAGGATGTCTCTTAAGGCAGGATCTTTCTTAGCCTGGAAAGCAAGCCAATGATGAAATTTATAGGGGCCAGTGTGAGACAGAGGAAAGTAAGAAGCTTTTTAGTCTGTTTGGATAACTAAGTGAACTTAGTCCTTTGACCTTTTTTGTCAGAAATGGTTGTAGTCTTTCTTTTGGCAGGGTGTTTTGCTGAGGCACATGCCAAAAGGGGCATTGCAATAATGGCTCTTGTAAAGGAAGAATACAGGAATGTTATGACCTCCTTGTCCCTGGATGAGATACCCTTACTAATGAAGTGGGCCATGTAAAAAGCTATCCTTACAATGGAGACAACGTGGTGGTCAAAAGTCTGGTTTCTATCAACCTGGGTGCCCAAGTACCATACGACTTATTGCGTGCTTACAACATTGTTATTAATGTGATAATTTGTGGGGACATCACTCTCCTCAAAGGGGATGATGATGCATTTTTTGGCATTTAGCTTGAGGCCATATTTCTGGCACCAGTTATTTGTTTGGGTGAGACCCTCTTGTAGCTTATTCAGAATTGTTTTATTAAGTCAGTAATATGAATTCTTTACTTTATTGCAAATTTGTTGGGTTATTTTTGTGGATTATAGTATTGTAGGACTGCTGATGTTGACATTTTACATAGTTGGACTGCTGGAATGGTTTTCCCAGTGAGAAATGCTAGTGCTGTATGAGTATCTGTTTATTTGTAAAAAAAAAAAATATATATATATATATAGATATATTAATTAAGATTTTAGAGTTAACTGTTAGATTAGAGAATTAGAATGAGAATTAGAATTTTAAGGCAAATATTTATTACATTTATTCATTGTTCAAATGCACCTACAGTACAGCCAGGAGGTCGACTGTGGTCTTCCGGAGCAATGAAAGAGTTAACTATATGATATATTTTATATGTGTCCCCAAGATCATTTCTGTTCACTCAATGCGGCCCCAACAAGCCAAAAGGTTGGACACCCCTGGTCTAAAGCTAAGTGCAAAAAAATGCAGCATAGTAGCATTCATCTAAAAAAAAAAAAAAAAAAGCTCCTACCTTATATGTTATAATTGGTACACCTCTTCAGACAGATACTGTCATAAAACACTTTAAAACTCTTTCTTATTCCATCAACATGTGTATACCATAGTGAGGAAATCATTCTCTCTGGTCCAGTTAATTGTCAAGACAATATTTTCAAAATCCAAAGAAGTCATCCTATTGCTGTAATCTTCCCTTATCGAGCCATCATTGAAAACAATGACCCGTTTGGCATGTACAAAAGCAAGCATATTGTTCAACCAGAAAGGTCCTGGTGATTTTTAACCAAGTAAATTAAAGGCCTTAAATCCTTCATCAATCCCAACAAATTAACACAACTTTCAATAAAAGCTGCTTTAAGGTGCTTTGTATCCTGCTTTTCAAACCTACTCCTGTTCGGTATCCTATTTCTTTATAAAAGCAGTGGCTCCAAAACTACCTGTAAATGGAATTAAACATCCATCAGCAAATAAAATTGAATCACTGTAGAGATCAGCTCCTAACTCAAAGTATTTTCAGTCTGTTGAATAAGTTACCACTGCAGGTCAAGCTAAGTACTATGTTGTCTAGTTTTAAGGAAAACCTTGATGATTGGATGACACTGATTTTCACCAGGATTATCATGTAGAGTTCTACTTGATTTGAACCTATTAAGTGCTTGTGATGGGTGGCAAGAAACTTTACATTTGTCTGCTTGATGGTATGTATGGCTAGGCATCTCACAGTTCCTGTTATCACTTGCCCAGTACCATTCCTATGTTCCCATGTTCTTATCTGCACCAGCACCTACTCATTGGCACTTTACTGCTATTTAATTTATTACTATTGCATGACCAAATGTGACTTTTGCTTTCTGTGATCATACTACCTCTCCCTTGTACTGGCACCATATTTAAAATTAAGTTTTACACTTATACAGAGTGTTCTACCTTAGCAGCATGCTTCCAATTAAGTAAGTTAGTTTATTCACTGTAGAAGCCTTTTGGTGGACTGAATCTGTGTTTTATTTGTAAGAAAATATATTTTTGTCACTGTAGAAGCCTATTGGTAGTCGGAATCTGTGTTTTACATGTAGATGCCGTTTGGTAGTCGGAAACTGTGTTTTCTTTGTACACTGCATAGCGTGTATCACAATGCTTAATCTGCTGCTGCCTAACAATGTAAAAAGGTTAATTTTACCATAGTACAGCTTCTATCAGCTACACTTACTGAATGCATAATATTACATTGTAGTTGCAAGTGTATAGTGTTAATCTCTACTGCATAGCAAGAGTCCTTCACTTGTGCCAAAGATAATTATGTCTTTACATGCTTGTATGCCACAGGTTAATGTATAAACACTTTGCTGGCTATACTACACATGAGCAATGTGTAAGTATATATATATATATATATATATATATATATATATATATATATATATATATGTATTGGATTCTTCCACTACTGTTGCTATGCTAGAAAGCATCCTAATAATATTTAGCTCAACAGGTGCTTCTTGACTGTTGAGTTGTATTTATCCACTGCCATTTTGCTGTGTTATTAACTGCATTTACAATGTACAAATGTAATGATGCTTTTAAAATGCTGGTGTTTGATAAGCTAGTTAATGTTCTAAAACAGTTAAACTTTATTGGTGTTAAGTGTTGTACAATTGAAAGTATTGCTGCTTCTATCTACTTATTTCCCTACCCTAGCCTAGTATCTTATCTATTTCCATTTTTATTTTAGCTCTCTACCTCAATACTATCCTAAACATCTCCAAAGAGTGTACAGACAAAAATCAACAACAACCAGGAATCAAAAAAGCCATGTCCACACAAGTTTAGCAATTGTATGCCACAGCTTTTATTACCTTTTTACATATTAATTCCTTTGGGAGCATGCCACTACAAAACATCTGAAAGGTCATCCCTCCACCTTCTCCTATTATTTTTTTTCTTAATCTTTTAAAGTCTTACCCCACCCCTACCTCTCCCTAGTACTTACCTAACCCTCCTATGTTCAGTTTTAAGACAGTGTGCTAACATTCTTTCTAATTTGGACTTTATTTGCTAACAATCTCTTGAGCTTCTATTTTCCAGTCATCTTAACCCATGCTCACTTGAGTATTTTAGTTTCTGCCACCCATAACTGTTGTTCCTCCTACCTTAGCTTGGTGGCGCATGGAGATATTTTTTTCTTCACAACACTTGAAAGCGGGCTCACTCTGCTCCCCTACCCTACCCCCATTTCCATACACCCTCACTTTCATTAGATTTATACTTCCTATAACTTCACCTTCTAGCCACCTGACCAGTACCATTCCTAACATCATTAAAGTCCCCTCCCCCTATCCTGCCACTTGCTCTCCAGTAACACAACACCTCCCACTACCTATTTAGCATTTACAACCAATTTCCAATCCTATAATTCAAGTATGTACCACTTACTAAGACTCTTATTTACCTTACTTGTCCTTACTACTTTACTACTCCTATTATCCCTCTCCACCACCACTCACTCTTGAATAAATACATCCCTTCCAACATCCACAACATTATCTACTCACTTACAACATAATTTAAATAGTTACTCTAACATCTCACCATCCCTGTTGTTTTTAACTTCTCCAAGTCTTTTGGGTTTCTAATACCATGACGGGAATGGACCCCATTCCTAAGTCAAAGTATGATTAAAGCATGAAATTAGTATTGTTTCACTCCTTGATGTCAGCCAAAAGTGCTCTTTGCAGCACCCACAATGTGCCTAGTAATAACTCCTTCTGCAATTCGTACAGTGTTACATGAATTAGTAACATATCAAAATACGATTGTAAATTCTTTTTTATAAGACCCATTGCTCCTACTACTATTGGAACTGTCTGGGTATCTTTCTTCCACATGACTCTCATTTCTGCCTGCAGATGAAGGTATTTTATGACTTTGTGTATCTCTGTATGCAAGACACTGTAGTCACTGGGTGTGGCGATTTCAATGATCAATGCTACTTTTGTCTTCTTTTCTAGGACCACTATATCCAGTTTTCTAGCATCTGTCTTTTGAACTGTTGGTACTGGGTGATCCCATGTGATATAAACTTCATCATTTTCTATGATTCTTTGTGGCTCATGTTTCCAGTGTTTCTCAGCCACTTTGATACCATAATGTCTGCACAATCTCCACTGTAACAGTCTCGCCATATTATTATACCTTTTGGTATACAGTCCCTCTGCCATTAGTGCATCGCAACCAGCAACAAGATGTGTGATTGTTTCCAATTCAGTTTTACAAAACCTACATATGTTTGTTTCTCCCACATGTTCAAATGACCTTGTAAACCAGTGTGTACATAGCCCACTATCTTGGGCTGCCAATATTAACCTTTCATTTCTTGGTTTGAATTCACCTCTCCTTAACCATTCCTGCATTTGTTCTTGATTAACATCAGGATCTTCCAGAAGTTTTCTATACTTGCAACTATATTTATGTTTTTTTTCCACATTTCTTGCCTTCTCATTTGGTCCTTCACCTTATATTCTTTCTTTTGTTTTTTGGCACATTCAGTTGCTGCCTGGTTTTTATCCACTTCTGGTTTGATTTCCATTCCTGCTTGACGTTGATATGCTTCTGCTAAATTAAGCAGAGACATCATCTTAGATTTATTCTCCTCATGTTTGAAAACTTTCACTACATTTGGATCTTGTGAGGTCAGTAAATATGTGTGGAATCCCACGATTGCAGATCTATACATGTAATCAATTTCAAGGAGGCCCATCCCTCCTTTGGAACGGGGAATATATAATCTTGGTATACACTGCTTTTTATAAATCATTTGGTAAGCATGAATCATCCTTCTTGTTTTATTATCCAGTCTATCCAACACATTTTGGGGCCAGTCAATCACTCCAAAACTATAAGTTAGGACAGAAAGAGCAAATTGATTATAGCTTGGATGTTGTTACTAGATGTCAGTGCTGTTTTTAGGATTAATTTAAGTCTTTTAAAGTACTCCTTACTGAGTTTTATTCACATTTGTTCATGTTTTATTACTGATCCTTCATCAATTTCCAAGTATTTATACACTCCCTCCTGTTCAGGTTCTTTTATATCACATTCTTGTCCCAAACTGATGTTTTCCTAGTGCTGCAGTTTTCCTTTTTTAAAGGTTGCTTTTGCACATTTATCAAGACCAAATGACATTCCAATATCATCTGAATTACCATCCCTGTTAGTAAGCAACACCCTATATCTAGCCAAACCGCACTTCACCCCCACAAATACTACACTTAAATTAACACATTACCCACAATTACCTTTACTAAAAACACATCGACCACAGACACTACTATATCTCTTCCTAGTATTAGCTCAGTGTGGAGATGTTCACCCCAGTCCTGCACCAAATAACCTGTTAAAATATAATCATTCCCCTAAAGCCCACGATTTATATTTTGTAATTATTAATGCATGAAGTCTCTGCAACAAAATTACTGAATTCCAGTCTTGGCTTTGTAACCATTCACCAGAAAGGGTAGCAATAACTGAAACCTGGTTTAAAACACATATATCTGACTATGAAATCCTTCCACCAGGCTACAACATCCTTCCTAATGACAGAAACCATAAAAAAGGAGGAGTTGTAGCTCTAATTTATAGGGACTCCTTAACAATAAATATACATTCAACACCAGTCCCCACTTTCAACAGTATGGAAATCCTAATAACATCCCTGCATATAAACCCTAACAAACATCTGTGTTGCCACCATCTATATTCACCCTGGTCAAAACATCCTCCACTTAGAAGACTTGATATGTTGGATTAACCAAAATATCTCCCAAAAAACTATTATTCTAGGAGACATTAACATCAACTGGCAAAACTTATCCTCTAAAGCTCGTAATACTAGCATTAATCTCCATAGTTTCACATAAATTATCACAGAGCCTGCACGTGCTTGAAACACATGAGCTGAAGTTACATTACACTGGATTCTGGTATCCCACCTCCACTACTACACCAATACCAGTACCCTCCCAAACACTCTAAGCGACCACCTACCTGCATACACCCATAGAACCCAACTACACATCCCCAAACCTCACACATACAAATCTATCAGGATCATTGCCCACTTTAACCAAAACATATTTATCACTACCCTTCAAGCTCAAAACTGGTCCCCATTAAAATCACTGATGAAGCTGTACACTATTTTAATAACATCTTTCTTAGCATATTAAACAGCCTAGCATCTCTTTGTACAAAATGAACAAAACTGAACCATGCACCCTGGTTAACAAAGCTTACCAAACAAACCCTCCTGTCTAAAGACAAAGCCTGGAAAATTTGGAAAAAATGTAGAACTATAGAAAATGAACCAAACCTTAAAAAAATATAAATGTTGCAAAAAAAAAATTATCATAACTGATAAGAAAAACTAATTCTCCTCTCAACTATCCTCCCAAAGTTGTTGTTTGTCTTTCGGCTTTTTCCTGGTAAGGGGTCGCCACAGCGGAACTCCAGTCCGCTAATGACTGGTAGTAGATTTTTACGAAATGCTGAGGTGCCAGCTTGACGCTCAACCTTCAACGAAGGCATGCCCATTTACGCATGCATGTCTTTTGAACACTAACCAACCGTGGGGAGGACATGCAGACTCCACACAGATGGCACTCCTAAGCCAAGCCGAGAATCGAATGGGAGAACCTCTTGCTGTGAGGCAACAATGCTACCGCCGTACCACCACACCTCCCAAAGTAATAATCAAAAAAATTCTGGAAATCTGTATCCTCCCTACTTAATCCAGGTAACATTCAAAACCCATCACCCTTTCCCCACAAAAATCCTTACCAGATAGCACAAATATTTAACACCCATTTCATTGAAACCATCCAAAAACTAGTCAAGGACTCCTTCTCAAAAAACAACCCTAATTCCAGAAATACCACACAAATAGACCCCATATCTACCTCTATACACACTATGGGTCTCTCTAATAGTATTCCACCCAATCCACCTTTCTTGCTACAACCAATATCTACATCCCTAATTTTAAAATTGCTAATCAAACTAAAGCCCTGCTCACTCTCTTCTGATAACTTACCACCTGAATACTTGCAGCCAGAGCTATAGCTTACCCTGTTAGTATTCTTATCAATCATTCTATCACTGAATCTTGTGTCCCAACTATAGAAAAAATCCATTATAACCCCACTACACAAAGGGGGTAATGTTCATGATATCTCAAACTACAGGCCAATCTCCATACTCTCCCAGCTATCAAAAACCCTGGAAAAATGCATGCAAACCCAACTACTAAATCACCTCATTAACATCAACCGCCAAGCTCCCACGCAACATGGTTTCCACCCCGGTCATAGTACCACCACAGCTTTGCTGTCTTTCACTGATACTGTGAATAAAGCTCTTGATGCTGGCTTATCAACCTCAGTACTCCTGTTGGACCTATCAAAACCTTTCAACACAGTATCACACCCTAAACTATTACAACACTTAGAAAAACTTGGATGCTTTCTAAGTGTAATACCCTGTTTTTCCTCCTACCTAAATGATAGACAGTAATCAGTTAGATGGCAAAACCAACAATCAGAGTACCTGACAAACAACATAGGTGTCCCACAAGGGTCCATTTTAGGACCACTACTTTTCAATATATTCATTAATGATATAAATAAAGCCTCCAAACAAGGCATATTGATTCAATATGCAGATGATTCAGCTATCATCTCGTCCTCCAACAATTTCATTAACCTCCAGAAGATCACCCAAGATGCTTTCTCCTCCATAGAAACCTGCCTAAATGATGCCCAATTAATGCTGAACCCCCAAAAAACAAAACTGTTACTATTCTCATCAAAACCACCAGCTGTAGAATTCATGATTTTTTTCACATAACAAAACAGAGGTTGAACAGGTGCAATACACAAAACATTTAGGAATTACTATTGATGATAAACTCTCTTTTGAACAACACATACTTAATACAGTAAAGAAAACCCACTTCAAACTAGCAAACTATACTGACATAAACTCTACCTAGATAAACAAACTAAGATAAAACTAGCAAACACTTTGCTTATTCCATCCCTCTTGTATGTAAGCCCCATTTTCACCAACCTCCATACACCCCTCAGTAATAACCTGCAATCGTGCTACAACAAGATAACAAAATTCCAACATACCCAACTGCTCACACCACTGCAATGCTATCTCAAACCTGTCCTGGCTAGAATGTCACCACTATCTCTACTATACTCAATTAACATTTGCTCATAAGCTAATTTTCCAACCTGATAGCTGTCCAGCACTCCAGTCAATCCTACACACATACCCCCCAACTCAAACCCTCTTCTCCTCAAAAAGAACCCTTCTAAATGTAACTAAACCCAATAAGAGAGCAGGACAATGCTTATATTCATACAACAAACTATGGAATAGCCTCCCCTCATCTATTGCTCAGCTTGACTCCCTAATGGCTTTTAAAGCTGCACTAAAAACTCACTTTTTAAACAATCCCAGATGTACCTCTGAAATACAGTGTAAGCCCCCTTAACTTCACAAATATGATCTACTCAGAATCTGCCTTCAACCCTCTCTGATATCTTTTCTTCCTCCTCTGAATCACTATTTCTCCTACCCATGATGTGTATCAACTTTACCAAGTTTCATGACTACTGTCATGAGGATTGAAAGTATGTTATACTTTACTAAAGTCTATTACTAGTCTTCTGTGATCAAAAGTATGTTATTTAGGTATCCATATGAATCTCTTCAACATTGTATTTGTTTTTGTACTTGTTTTGTATAATAATTGTATATTATTTGTTTAACTGTGGGACTTTTCTCCCCAGGCCTCCACTGAAAATGGGGTCTGACCCAGTGGACTTCCCCAGTCAACAAATGCTAATAAATAATAAATAAATAAATAAATATTGTTCAGCTCCTACACATATTGCTACACTGTACTTTGATATTTACCCCTTTCTTTGATAGCATCTAAATCCTACAGTTATTGCATTGTAGCTCTAGCTATATTATCTAGTTTTTCTTTGCTATCGTAATTTCTTTCAACCCTTTCACTATCATTATTTTGCTTATTTATTAGACAAGCCAACCCCTAAAGAAGCAGTCAATTTATCTATAATGTCTCTCTATATCTATATCTATATCTATATCTATATCTATATCTATATCTTATATCTATATATTCTCACACCAGTTGGCAGATGAATTATTGCCCTAAATTCACTGCTACCATGAACAGAATATTACCATCCCATCATAACTACCCATTCTACTCACAACAGAAATATTATAAATCACAATGAACATCACTGTCTCAAAATCCACTTGGTTCCTAATCTTTTCCAGGCTGTCTCTTAGCTTCCTCAGCTCCTCACTTTTAAATTAATCACTGACAACTACTGTTATCTCTAAAAATGTTATTCTTTTCAGAAGCACAACCTGTTACATCCTGTTCGCTAGGAACCACAAATAACACTATTTAGCTATACTCCCATTCACATAAAATAACACATTAAGCTCATTTATCAAACTTGTGCCATGCAGGCTGTTACTCAAGTTTGGAAAAAAATCAGGGCTAAACCTAACCTTCAAATCTTTTGGGAACAACTCATGAAACATATCAAACAAAGCAAACAGTGCACTTGTTTAGATGTCCCTGGATAAAACTGACCCACTACTTTCTTCTAATACTCTCCTTATATAAATACATTGCTAAACGCTATTAGCTATTCAACCAACTCTCTGTCCTCTTCCTTCCCACCTTCTCTTTTTTTCTGTTCTCTACTTTACTCACTTCTCCTGTGTGTTACTTTCTTATTCTCACTCCATCACTTTCCTCCTCTCATACATACAAATGTTTTAAGCATGGGAATGAATGTCCTCCTAGCTTGCCAATATACCAAAACACTTGTTCCCATAATAAGTGTCCAGGCTGTTCTTAAACATATCTAAACTAGAGCTTGCTTTAATTCAGTTTGGTAGCCTGTTCCATGCATCAGCTACTCTGTCAGAGAACCAATTAGTCCACTTCTCATTCCTATAGAATCTTCTACATAGGTTATATGATGATTGTCTAGTACTTTTTGATAACCCCAAACATTCTCAGAGATAGTTGTCTCTAAATGCCCTATATACCTAAATAAGGTCTAGTCTTAGATATCAGTAAGATACACTGTACAAGTTCAGATATTTTAGTCTTTCATAATAACTTACATTTTCACATCCACAGATGCCCTTGGTATATTTCCGTTGTACTTTTTCCAGTTTACTCATGCTTGTTTCCTTATAGGGTTGCCATATTGTTATTCCATACTCAAGTGTGGGTCTAATTTAACTAAAAGACAATGACTTCATCATTTTTTATTTCATAGACTTTATATTTTCTTTTATACAACCTATAGCTCTATAACTATCATTAACCAATTGGTGGATATGATTAGAAAAACTCATAGCTGAATCTACTCATATACCCAGGTCCTTAAATGAATCTGCAGTTTCAATCACTGTGTGGTGTATTTAATATTCACCTTTCAATTTATGTCTCAAAAATCTCATATGCTTAGTTTTTGATGTATGTATCAGCATATTATTCTCCTGTGCCCAAATTGTCAATTTAATCAAGTTGTTTTGCAGACAAGCCTTATCTGTAACACATGTAATCAGTTTACCCAATTTCAGGTCATCTGCATATAAACTGCCGAACACCTCAGATGAAAAAGTTATGTCTGAAAGATACAATCTAAACAAGTATGTGCCTAGGACAGAGCCCTGTGGGACACCCTGACTGTAACCAAGGATTTCACCTGTCCAGTTGCTGTATGATACTTGCCATGTCCTATGTGTAAGCCATGCAGCTATCCATGTTATCAAGAGTACATTAATACCTAGTTGTACTAATTTATCGATTGGTGTTTTGTGTATGTCTTTATCAAATGCTAAAGTTAAATCTATATAAATTACATCACAGAACAATTTTTCATTCATAGCTGTTTGGATCCAGTTTGTGCAGTTCTTTTTCAATATAATCTATTTTGATTGCAGTATCTGCAGTTACCTGGATGTCACTAGGATAACTTATCACCCATTTTCTGGATCCAAACTGTTTTACATAAGATTTTGTAAATATAACTAACATCTGTTGTGCCTGAGAATAAATTTTAGAATCTGCACACAGTTTATCAATTTGTGTGTTTTTATTCCTTCCATATATTATGTAACTATAAAAAGGTGTCCTATTATGCTCAATATCGTTATATCAATTTTCTTCAAATGTTTCTTGATCTTGTCTAAAGCTATGCTTAATCTGTTTGTCCAGCTTGTTTATTTCAGTTTTCAAAGTTGTAGTTTGACCTTTCTTCCATTTCTTATATTTTTTGTCTCTCACTTTAGTCAGATATCTTGTTCTTATAGAAATATATCCCCCTGATGTTGTTTGTCTAAATCTGGGTGTAAAACATTTTTTTTAATTTTTGCACTCAAACAATTTCTCTTTCAAAACTTTCCACATTCTATCTGCAGTTTTTCCACTGAACACCTCACTCCAGTTAGTTTTACATAATAACTGTTTTGCTTCCCTATAATCTGCAATTAATCTTCTGTGCATTGATTTAGATTTCAGTTTAGCAGAATTATCTAGCAACAAATTAACCTTTGTAATGCCATGATCACTGCACATCAACGGTGGTAAAACTTGACTTCAAGTAACAGTAATTTCTTTAGGAACACTGTAGGTTTTTTTTTACAAACTGAGGCAATTTTTGTTCCTGAATATATGTTGTGAATAATTTCCTTACTAACATTGTTGAATCAATATTATTCCAGTATGTTTCTGTTTAATTTAAGACCCCATCTCATTGCTTTTAACTTTACTACAGTACTTCTCTCTCACAAAATCTTTATGTTGTAACGTCTCTCCACCATTGCATATAACTTTACTACAGATCCTCTCACAGATAGAATTCCATTTAGCAATGTTCCAGTACTAGCTACACATTTAACTCTTTCACATCTTATCCTATTTCCAAATATGAAAATATCCGATTTTTATTTGAAACTGGAATGGTAAACATTTAAGACAAAATGTAATTTTTCATATTGTTCAAGATTTACATACATATATAACTGTGTGTGCATATGTCAGTTAAGGGTCTTTGGATCAGTGTACTTATCTGGTTAACAAACAGTTACATAAATAAATAAGTGTAGTCCACTACTTTATCTAAAGCATCCTAACTGATTAACCTTATAGTATCATTAGTATAACTAGTCTTTTTAGCCAGTGTCTCACCTTACTTATCTGGACAGCAATTATGGAGCCACAGATGTTTAACTCTATTTCCTTAGTGGCCAGTCTAATTTCTCTAGGCATCCTAAGGCAATGTGGCAGTTGTCTCATGTTTACTAGCAATCCACTATTACTACCTAACACAGAATTGATCTTTGAGAGATTCATGCACACAGATTGTAGGAAAATCTATCAATGTTTATCAGCAATGAAACACAACCAAATCAAAAATAAGCATTAATATTAATATATACTGAAAAAATAAAACAAACCTGCAATGATCAAGAAAGGAAAGAAAAACATGTTTTATTTTTTTCTTATTATAGAAAGTTTAAAACCAAACAGTACTTACAGACATACTTTGTCTGATTAGGGGTACTGTTATAGAAATGGGCCTTCATAATGCACTGCTTTGGGTTGGGGTTAATGGCAGCAGCAGCAGGGATAGGGTTATGTTTAGTTTACATCTGTAAAATGGACAGGTGGGCTTCAAACCCCATCTCACCTTACTTGTGAGTACTAATGTTAATCATAACCATGCTACTGTCCTTATCCCAATCCCATATACTATTTTACAATTAAAAACACTTTTCCTAACAGTACCACACTGACACACTAGTAAGACATTATGCACATACACAACACTAAGTCAATCCCCTTACCTATTCCTTACTCTAACCCAACCTACAAATATTCATATAAGCATTCATACTCTTAGTGTCATAACCTCTGGTAAATCCAAATGTTTCAGAATTACTTAAAGACCCTAAATGCACTGCATGCAAACACAACTGACATACCATACAGAAATATTGATTCCCCAACATTGAAATTTCCAGCACTTGATAACACACACTTTTAGAAAAAAAATATTTATTTTATTTTATTTTATTTTGAAATTTTTAACTGGGATAGGACAGTTATCCTATTGAATCTATTTCAGTCTCAGCCTGGGGGTAAAGAGAATAGATACATGGTGTTCTATGCAAAGTAAAAGACAAAATGCAGTGTATACATACATTATATGGCTTGAGAGTATAAAGACATATGACATTATATACAGAGAGAGTGACTGAGAGATGAGGAACTGAAAGCACAACTGCAAGTTGTCAAAACTTTTCAGATGATATAAAAATGTCATTTGGTCTTGAAAAAAATGTGCAAAAGCAACCTTTAAAGCAGGAAAACTCCAGTTTGGGACAGAAATGTGATATATAAGAACCTAAACAAGAGGGAGTGTATAACTATTTTGCAATTGATGAAGGATCAACAATAAAACATGAACAAATGCAAGTAAAACGTAGGAATAATTTAGAAGACTTAAATTAATCCTGAAAACAGTGTTGACATCTACAAACAAAATTCAAGCTATAAACCAATTTGCTCTTCCTGTCCTAACCTACAGTTTTGGAGTGACTGCCTGACCCCAAAACATTTTGGATAGATTAGACAGGAAAACAAGAAGGATGCTTCATGCTCACCAAATGATTTATACAAATCAGTGCATACCAAAATTACATGTTCCCCTGTCCAAAGGAGGGATGGGCGGCCTTGAAATTAATTACATGCATAGATCTGCAATTGTGGGACTGGACACATATCTGCTGACCTCACAAGACCCAAGCATAGTAAAGGTTTTGAAACATGAGGAGAATAAATCTAAAATGACTTCTCTGCTTAGTCTAGCAAAAGCATGTCAGCATCAAGCAGGAATGGAAATCAAACCAGAAATAGATAAAAATCAGGTAGCAACTGAATGTGCCAAAAAACAAACAAAAGAATATAGGGTGAAGGACTAGAGAAGAAGGCAAAGAATGTGGAAAATGCATAAATATAGTTGTAAGTATAGAAAATCCCTGGAAGAACCTCATGTTGATCAGGATCGAATGCAGGAATGGTTAAGGAGAGGCAAATTCAAACCAAGAGATGAAAGGTTAATATTGGCAGCCCAAGATAGTGGGCTATGTACACGTTGGCTTACAAAGTCCATTGAACATGTGGGAGAAACAGACAAATGTAAGTTTTTTAAAACAGAATTGGAAACAGTTGCACACCTCATTGCTGGTTGTGACATACTAATGGCAGAAGGACTGTATACTGAAAGGCATAATAATGTGGCAAGACTGTTGCAGTGGGAATTGTGCAAATATCATGATATTGAAGTGGCTGAAAAACACTGGAAGTATGAACCACAAAGCATCATAGAAAATGATGAAGTTTATATCACATGGGATCATCCATCAACAGCAGTTCAAAAGATAGATGCGAGAAAACCAGATACAGTGGTCCATGAAAAGAAGATAAAAGTTACTTCGATGATTGAAATCACCACACCCAGTGACTATAGTGTCTTGAGTACAGAGAGACACAAAGTCATAAAATATCAGGATTTGAACGCAGAAACAATGTGGAGGAAAGATACCTAGACATTTCCAATAGTAGGAGCAACGGGTCTTATAAAAAAGAATTTACAATCATATTTAGATATGTTACCAATACATGTAACCCCATACGAATTGCAGAAAGAGTCATTACTGAACACATTGTAGGTGCTGCAAAGAGTACTTTTGGCTAACATCAAAGATTGAAACAATACTAATTTCATGAACTTTAATCATGCTTTGACTTAGGAATGGGGTCCATTTGAAGAAATTAAAAAAAAGAGTGACTGACAAATCACAATATATGCATGTATTGTATTCAGAGTAGATATTAAAGTTGGAATGCTAAAAGAATCACAATGAAATGTACAGTCCAAGCAAGCAAGCTATGTAGATGGAAGAAGGGTTGGAAGAGGTGATGTTGTATGACCAGAGAGAAAGCAGTTGCATTTTTCTACAGT